>NW_027662709.1:0-65684 GCF_963989245.1 Nansenia antarctica | reverse complement strand
CAAAAAACAGTCCACTCTAAGAACAGGCCGCTTGGACACTTTCAGAACAGCTCTGTTAATGACTGAAAACAGCTCTCGAAGAGATTGTCAAAAGAGACTCCGAAAACGAAACGTTGATCACTTTTGAGCAAAAGGCTGCACACACGCAATTCAAGTTGCTCTGATTGTCATTTAGAGTTACATTATAGGATTATTCAACAACAAGTCAAAATGTGCTCGTGAAAGGCAGAAAACAACACTTTGATAGTTTGATATAACTTGAGAACGAATGCAAAAAACAGTCCACTCTAAGAACAGGCCGCTTGGACACTTTCAGAACAGCTCTGTTAATGACTGAAAACAGCTCTCGAAGAGATTGTCAAAAGAGACTCCGAAAACGAAACGTTGATCACTTTTGAGCAAAAGGCTGCACACACGCAATTCAAGTTGCTCTGATTGTCATTTAGAGTTACATTATAGGAGCATTCAGCAACAAGTCAAAATGTGCTCGTGAAAGACAGAAAACAACACTTTGATAGTTTGATATAACTTGAGAACGAATGCAAAAAACAGTCCACTCTAAGAACAGGCCGCTTGGACACTTTCAGAACAGCTCTGTTAATGACTGAAAACAGCTCTCGAAGAGATTGTCAAAAGAGACTCCGAAAACGAAACGTTGATCACTTTTGAGCAAAAGGCTGCACACACGCAATTCAAGTTGCTCTGATTGTCATTTAGAGTTACATTATAGGAGCATTCAGCAACAAATCAAAATGTGCTCTAGAAAAGCAGAAAACAACACTGATAGAACTTGAGAACGAATGCAAAAAACAGTCCACTCTAAGAACAGGCCGCTTGGACACTTTCAGAACAGCTCTGTTAATGACTGAAAACAGCTCTCGAAGAGATTGTCAAAAGAGACTCTGAAAACGAAACGTTGATCACTTTTGAGCAAAAGGCTGCACACACGCAATTCAAGTTGCTCTGATTGTCATTTAGAGTTACATTATAGGATTATTCAACAACAAGTCAAAATGTGCTCGTGAAAGGCAGAAAACAACACTTTGATAGTTTGATATAACTTGAGAACGAATGCAAAAAACAGTCCACTCTAAGAACAGGCCGCTTGGACACTTTCAGAACAGCTCTGTTAATGACTGAAAACAGCTCTCGAAGAGATTGTCAAAAGAGACTCTGAAAACGAAACGTTGATCACTTTTGAGCAAAAGGCTGCACACACGCAATTCAAGTTGCTCTGATTGTCATTTAGAGTTACATTATAGGATTATTCAACAACAAGTCAAAATGTGCTCGTGAAAGGCAGAAAACAACACTTTGATAGTTTGATATAACTTGAGAACGAATGCAAAAAACAGTCCACTCTAAGAACAGGCCGCTTGGACACTTTCAGAACAGCTCTGTTAATGACTGAAAACAGCTCTCGAAGAGATTGTCAAAAGAGACTCCGAAAACGAAACGTTGATCACTTTTGAGCAAAAGGCTGCACACACGCAATTCAAGTTGCTCTGATTGTCATTTAGAGTTACATTATAGGAGCATTCAGCAACAAGTCAAAATGTGCTCGTGAAAGGCAGAAAACAACACTTTGATAGTTTGATATAACTTGAGAACGAATGCAAAAAACAGTCCACTCTAAGAACAGGCCGCTTGGACACTTTCAGAACAGCTCTGTTAATGACTGAAAACAGCTCTCGAAGAGATTGTCAAAAGAGACTCCGAAAACGAAACGTTGATCACTTTTGAGCAAAAGGCTGCACACACGCAATTCAAGTTGCTCTGATTGTCATTTAGAGTTACATTATAGGAGCATTCAGCAACAAATCAAAATGTGCTCTAGAAAAGCAGAAAACAACACTGATAGAACTTGAGAACGAATGCAAAAAACAGTCCACTCTAAGAACAGGCCGCTTGGACACTTTCAGAACAGCTCTGTTAATGACTGAAAACAGCTCTCGAAGAGATTGTCAAAAGAGACTCTGAAAACGAAACGTTGATCACTTTTGAGCAAAAGGCTGCACACACGCAATTCAAGTTGCTCTGATTGTCATTTAGAGTTACATTATAGGATTATTCAACAACAAGTCAAAATGTGCTCGTGAAAGGCAGAAAACAACACTTTGATAGTTTGATATAACTTGAGAACGAATGCAAAAAACAGTCCACTCTAAGAACAGGCCGCTTGGACACTTTCAGAACAGCTCTGTTAATGACTGAAAACAGCTCTCGAAGAGATTGTCAAAAGAGACTCTGAAAACGAAACGTTGATCACTTTTGAGCAAAAGGCTGCACACACGCAATTCAAGTTGCTCTGATTGTCATGTAGAGTTACATTATAGGATTATTCAACAACAAGTCAAAATGTGCTCGTGAAAGGCAGAAAACAACACTTTGATAGTTTGATATAACTTGAGAACGAATGCAAAAAACAGTCCACTCTAAGAACAGGCCGCTTGGACACTTTCAGAACAGCTCTGTTAATGACTGAAAACAGCTCTCGAAGAGATTGTCAAAAGAGACTCCGAAAACGAAACGTTGATCACTTTTGAGCAAAAGGCTGCACACACGCAATTCAAGTTGCTCTGATTGTCATTTAGAGTTACATTATAGGATTATTCAACAACAAGTCAAAATGTGCTCGTGAAAGGCAGAAAACAACACTTTGATAGTTTGATATAACTTGAGAACGAATGCAAAAAACAGTCCACTCTAAGAACAGGCCGCTTGGACACTTTCAGAACAGCTCTGTTAATGACTGAAAACAGCTCTCGAAGAGATTGTCAAAAGAGACTCTGAAAACGAAACGTTGATCACTTTTGAGCAAAAGGCTGCACACACGCAATTCAAGTTGCTCTGATTGTCATTTAGAGTTACATTATAGGATTATACAACAACAAGTCAAAATGTGCTCGTGAAAGGCAGAAAACAACACTTTGATAGTTTGATATAACTTGAGAACGAATGCAAAAAACAGTCCACTCTAAGAACAGGCCGCTTGGACACTTTCAGAACAGCTCTGTTAATGACTGAAAACAGCTCTCGAAGAGATTGTCAAAAGAGACTCCGAAAACGAAACGTTGATCACTTTTGAGCAAAAGGCTGCACACACGCAATTCAAGTTGCTCTGATTGTCATGTAGAGTTACATTATAGGATTATTCAACAACAAGTCAAAATGTGCTCGTGAAAGGCAGAAAACAACACTTTGATAGTTTGATATAACTTGAGAACGAATGCAAAAAACAGTCCACTCTAAGAACAGGCCGCTTGGACACTTTCAGAACAGCTCTGTTAATGACTGAAAACAGCTCTCGAAGAGATTGTCAAAAGAGACTCCGAAAACGAAACGTTGATCACTTTTGAGCAAAAGGCTGCACACACGCAATTCAAGTTGCTCTGATTGTCATTTAGAGTTACATTATAGGATTATTCAACAACAAGTCAAAATGTGCTCGTGAAAGGCAGAAAACAACACTTTGATAGTTTGATATAACTTGAGAACGAATGCAAAAAACAGTCCACTCTAAGAACAGGCCGCTTGGACACTTTCAGAACAGCTCTGTTAATGACTGAAAACAGCTCTCGAAGAGATTGTCAAAAGAGACTCTGAAAACGAAACGTTGATCACTTTTGAGCAAAAGGCTGCACACACGCAATTCAAGTTGCTCTGATTGTCATTTAGAGTTACATTATAGGATTATTCAACAACAAGTCAAAATGTGCTCGTGAAAGGCAGAAAACAACACTTTGATAGTTTGATATAACTTGAGAACGAATGCAAAAAACAGTCCACTCTAAGAACAGGCCGCTTGGACACTTTCAGAACAGCTCTGTTAATGACTGAAAACAGCTCTCGAAGAGATTGTCAAAAGAGACTCCGAAAACGAAACGTTGATCACTTTTGAGCAAAAGGCTGCACACACGCAATTCAAGTTGCTCTGATTGTCATTTAGAGTTACATTATAGGATTATTCAACAACAAGTCAAAATATGCTCGTGAAAGGCAGAAAACAACACTTTGATAGTTTGATATAACTTGAGAACGAATGCAAAAAACAGTCCACTCTAAGAACAGGACGCTTGGACACTTTCAGAACAGCTCAGTTAATGACTGAAAACAGCTCTCGAAGAGATTGTCAAAAGAGACTCCGAAAACGAAACGTTGATCACTTTTGAGCAAAAGGCTGCACACACGCAATTCAAGTTGCTCTGATTGTCATTTAGAGTTACATTATAGGATTATTCAACAACAAGTCAAAATGTGCTCGTGAAAGGCAGAAAACAACACTTTGATAGTTTGATATAACTTGAGAACGAATGCAAAAAACAGTCCACTCTAAGAACAGGCCGCTTGGACACTTTCAGAACAGCTCTGTTAATGACTGAAAACAGCTCTCGAAGAGATTGTCAAAAGAGACTCCGAAAACGAAACGTTGATCACTTTTGAGCAAAAGGCTGCACACACGCAATTCAAGTTGCTCTGATTGTCATTTAGAGTTACATTATAGGAGCATTCAGCAACAAGTCAAAATGTGCTCGTGAAAGGCAGAAAACAACACTTTGATAGTTTGATATAACTTGAGAACGAATGCAAAAAACAGTCCACTCTAAGAACAGGCCGCTTGGACACTTTCAGAACAGCTCTGTTAATGACTGAAAACAGCTCTCGAAGAGATTGTCAAAAGAGACTCCGAAAACGAAACGTTGATCACTTTTGAGCAAAAGGCTGCACACACGCAATTCAAGTTGCTCTGATTGTCATTTAGAGTTACATTATAGGATTATTCAACAACAAGTCAAAATGTGCTCGTGAAAGGCAGAAAACAACACTTTGATAGTTTGATATAACTTGAGAACGAATGCAAAAAACAGTCCACTCTAAGAACAGGCCGCTTGGACACTTTCAGAACAGCTCTGTTAATGACTGAAAACAGCTCTCGAAGAGATTGTCAAAAGAGACTCTGAAAACGAAACGTTGATCACTTTTGAGCAAAAGGCTGCACACACGCAATTCAAGTTGCTCTGATTGTCATTT
Organism: Nansenia antarctica; assembly: GCF_963989245.1. Taxonomy (NCBI): domain Eukaryota; kingdom Metazoa; phylum Chordata; class Actinopteri; order Argentiniformes; family Microstomatidae; genus Nansenia; species Nansenia antarctica. Next base: position 60,653 of record NW_027662709.1, on the reverse strand, counting down.
AGAGTTACATTATAGGATTATACAACAACAAGTCAAAATGTGCTCGTGAAAGGCAGAAAACAACACTTTGATAGTTTGATATAACTTGAGAACGAATGCAAAAAACAGTCCACTCTAAGAACAGGCCGCTTGGACACTTTCAGAACAGCTCTGTTAATGACTGAAAACAGCTCTCGAAGAGATTGTCAAAAGAGACTCCGAAAACGAAACGTTGATCACTTTTGAGCAAAAGGCTGCACACACGCAATTCAAGTTGCTCTGATTGTCATGTAGAGTTACATTATAGGATTATTCAACAACAAGTCAAAATGTGCTCGTGAAAGGCAGAAAACAACACTTTGATAGTTTGATATAACTTGAGAACGAATGCAAAAAACAGTCCACTCTAAGAACAGGCCGCTTGGACACTTTCAGAACAGCTCTGTTAATGACTGAAAACAGCTCTCGAAGAGATTGTCAAAAGAGACTCCGAAAACGAAACGTTGATCACTTTTGAGCAAAAGGCTGCACACACGCAATTCAAGTTGCTCTGATTGTCATTTAGAGTTACATTATAGGATTATTCAACAACAAGTCAAAATGTGCTCGTGAAAGGCAGAAAACAACACTTTGATAGTTTGATATAACTTGAGAACGAATGCAAAAAACAGTCCACTCTAAGAACAGGCCGCTTGGACACTTTCAGAACAGCTCTGTTAATGACTGAAAACAGCTCTCGAAGAGATTGTCAAAAGAGACTCTGAAAACGAAACGTTGATCACTTTTGAGCAAAAGGCTGCACACACGCAATTCAAGTTGCTCTGATTGTCATTTAGAGTTACATTATAGGATTATTCAACAACAAGTCAAAATGTGCTCGTGAAAGGCAGAAAACAACACTTTGATAGTTTGATATAACTTGAGAACGAATGCAAAAAACAGTCCACTCTAAGAACAGGCCGCTTGGACACTTTCAGAACAGCTCTGTTAATGACTGAAAACAGCTCTCGAAGAGATTGTCAAAAGAGACTCCGAAAACGAAACGTTGATCACTTTTGAGCAAAAGGCTGCACACACGCAATTCAAGTTGCTCTGATTGTCATTTAGAGTTACATTATAGGATTATTCAACAACAAGTCAAAATGTGCTCGTGAAAGGCAGAAAACAACACTTTGATAGTTTGATATAACTTGAGAACGAATGCAAAAAACAGTCCACTCTAAGAACAGGACGCTTGGACACTTTCAGAACAGCTCAGTTAATGACTGAAAACAGCTCTCGAAGAGATTGTCAAAAGAGACTCCGAAAACGAAACGTTGATCACTTTTGAGCAAAAGGCTGCACACACGCAATTCAAGTTGCTCTGATTGTCATTTAGAGTTACATTATAGGATTATTCAACAACAAGTCAAAATGTGCTCGTGAAAGGCAGAAAACAACACTTTGATAGTTTGATATAACTTGAGAACGAATGCAAAAAACAGTCCACTCTAAGAACAGGCCGCTTGGACACTTTCAGAACAGCTCTGTTAATGACTGAAAACAGCTCTCGAAGAGATTGTCAAAAGAGACTCCGAAAACGAAACGTTGATCACTTTTGAGCAAAAGGCTGCACACACGCAATTCAAGTTGCTCTGATTGTCATTTAGAGTTACATTATAGGAGCATTCAGCAACAAGTCAAAATGTGCTCGTGAAAGGCAGAAAACAACACTTTGATAGTTTGATATAACTTGAGAACGAATGCAAAAAACAGTCCACTCTAAGAACAGGCCGCTTGGACACTTTCAGAACAGCTCTGTTAATGACTGAAAACAGCTCTCGAAGAGATTGTCAAAAGAGACTCCGAAAACGAAACGTTGATCACTTTTGAGCAAAAGGCTGCACACACGCAATTCAAGTTGCTCTGATTGTCATTTAGAGTTACATTATAGGATTATTCAACAACAAGTCAAAATGTGCTCGTGAAAGGCAGAAAACAACACTTTGATAGTTTGATATAACTTGAGAACGAATGCAAAAAACAGTCCACTCTAAGAACAGGCCGCTTGGACACTTTCAGAACAGCTCTGTTAATGACTGAAAACAGCTCTCGAAGAGATTGTCAAAAGAGACTCCGAAAACGAAACGTTGATCACTTTTGAGCAAAAGGCTGCACACACGCAATTCAAGTTGCTCTGATTGTCATTTAGAGTTACATTATAGGAGCATTCAGCAACAAGTCAAAATGTGCTTGTGAAAGGCAGAAAACAACACTTTGATAGTTTGATATAACTTGAGAACGAATGCAAAAAACAGTCCACTCTAAGAACAGGCCGCTTGGACACTTTCAGAACAGCTCTGTTAATGACTGAAAACAGCTCTCGAAGAGATTGTCAAAAGAGACTCCGAAAACGAAACGTTGATCACTTTTGAGCAAAAGGCTGCACACACGCAATTCAAGTTGCTCTGATTGTCATTTAGAGTTACATTATAGGAGCATTCAGCAACAAATCAAAATGTGCTCTAGAAAAGCAGAAAACAACACTGATAGAACTTGAGAACGAATGCAAAAAACAGTCCACTCTAAGAACAGGCCGCTTGGACACTTTCAGAACAGCTCTGTTAATGACTGAAAACAGCTCTCGAAGAGATTGTCAAAAGAGACTCTGAAAACGAAACGTTGATCACTTTTGAGCAAAAGGCTGCACACACGCAATTCAAGTTGCTCTGATTGTCATTTAGAGTTACATTATAGGATTATTCAACAACAAGTCAAAATGTGCTCGTGAAAGGCAGAAAACAACACTTTGATAGTTTGATATAACTTGAGAACGAATGCAAAAAACAGTCCACTCTAAGAACAGGCCGCTTGGACACTTTCAGAACAGCTCTGTTAATGACTGAAAACAGCTCTCGAAGAGATTGTCAAAAGAGACTCTGAAAACGAAACGTTGATCACTTTTGAGCAAAAGGCTGCACACACGCAATTCAAGTTGCTCTGATTGTCATTTAGAGTTACATTATAGGATTATTCAACAACAAGTCAAAATGTGCTCGTGAAAGGCAGAAAACAACACTTTGATAGTTTGATATAACTTGAGAACGAATGCAAAAAACAGTCCACTCTAAGAACAGGCCGCTTGGACACTTTCAGAACAGCTCTGTTAATGACTGAAAACAGCTCTCGAAGAGATTGTCAAAAGAGACTCCGAAAACGAAACGTTGATCACTTTTGAGCAAAAGGCTGCACACACGCAATTCAAGTTGCTCTGATTGTCATTTAGAGTTACATTATAGGAGCATTCAGCAACAAGTCAAAATGTGCTCGTGAAAGGCAGAAAACAACACTTTGATAGTTTGATATAACTTGAGAACGAATGCAAAAAACAGTCCACTCTAAGAACAGGCCGCTTGGACACTTTCAGAACAGCTCTGTTAATGACTGAAAACAGCTCTCGAAGAGATTGTCAAAAGAGACTCCGAAAACGAAACGTTGATCACTTTTGAGCAAAAGGCTGCACACACGCAATTCAAGTTGCTCTGATTGTCATTTAGAGTTACATTATAGGAGCATTCAGCAACAAATCAAAATGTGCTCTAGAAAAGCAGAAAACAACACTGATAGAACTTGAGAACGAATGCAAAAAACAGTCCACTCTAAGAACAGGCCGCTTGGACACTTTCAGAACAGCTCTGTTAATGACTGAAAACAGCTCTCGAAGAGATTGTCAAAAGAGACTCTGAAAACGAAACGTTGATCACTTTTGAGCAAAAGGCTGCACACACGCAATTCAAGTTGCTCTGATTGTCATTTAGAGTTACATTATAGGATTATTCAACAACAAGTCAAAATGTGCTCGTGAAAGGCAGAAAACAACACTTTGATAGTTTGATATAACTTGAGAACGAATGCAAAAAACAGTCCACTCTAAGAACAGGCCGCTTGGACACTTTCAGAACAGCTCTGTTAATGACTGAAAACAGCTCTCGAAGAGATTGTCAAAAGAGACTCTGAAAACGAAACGTTGATCACTTTTGAGCAAAAGGCTGCACACACGCAATTCAAGTTGCTCTGATTGTCATTTAGAGTTACATTATAGGATTATTCAACAACAAGTCAAAATGTGCTCGTGAAAGGCAGAAAACAACACTTTGATAGTTTGATATAACTTGAGAACGAATGCAAAAAACAGTCCACTCTAAGAACAGGCCGCTTGGACACTTTCAGAACAGCTCTGTTAATGACTGAAAACAGCTCTCGAAGAGATTGTCAAAAGAGACTCCGAAAACGAAACGTTGATCACTTTTGAGCAAAAGGCTGCACACACGCAATTCAAGTTGCTCTGATTGTCATTTAGAGTTACATTATAGGAGCATTCAGCAACAAGTCAAAATGTGCTCGTGAAAGGCAGAAAACAACACTTTGATAGTTTGATATAACTTGAGAACGAATGCAAAAAACAGTCCACTCTAAGAACAGGCCGCTTGGACACTTTCAGAACAGCTCTGTTAATGACTGAAAACAGCTCTCGAAGAGATTGTCAAAAGAGACTCCGAAAACGAAACGTTGATCACTTTTGAGCAAAAGGCTGCACACACGCAATTCAAGTTGCTCTGATTGTCATTTAGAGTTACATTATAGGAGCATTCAGCAACAAATCAAAATGTGCTCTAGAAAAGCAGAAAACAACACTGATAGAACTTGAGAACGAATGCAAAAAACAGTCCACTCTAAGAACAGGCCGCTTGGACACTTTCAGAACAGCTCTGTTAATGACTGAAAACAGCTCTCGAAGAGATTGTCAAAAGAGACTCTGAAAACGAAACGTTGATCACTTTTGAGCAAAAGGCTGCACACACGCAATTCAAGTTGCTCTGATTGTCATTTAGAGTTACATTATAGGATTATTCAACAACAAGTCAAAATGTGCTCGTGAAAGGCAGAAAACAACACTTTGATAGTTTGATATAACTTGAGAACGAATGCAAAAAACAGTCCACTCTAAGAACAGGCCGCTTGGACACTTTCAGAACAGCTCTGTTAATGACTGAAAACAGCTCTCGAAGAGATTGTCAAAAGAGACTCTGAAAACGAAACGTTGATCACTTTTGAGCAAAAGGCTGCACACACGCAATTCAAGTTGCTCTGATTGTCATGTAGAGTTACATTATAGGATTATTCAACAACAAGTCAAAATGTGCTCGTGAAAGGCAGAAAACAACACTTTGATAGTTTGATATAACTTGAGAACGAATGCAAAAAACAGTCCACTCTAAGAACAGGCCGCTTGGACACTTTCAGAACAGCTCTGTTAATGACTGAAAACAGCTCTCGAAGAGATTGTCAAAAGAGACTCCGAAAACGAAACGTTGATCACTTTTGAGCAAAAGGCTGCACACACGCAATTCAAGTTGCTCTGATTGTCATTTAGAGTTACATTATAGGATTATTCAACAACAAGTCAAAATGTGCTCGTGAAAGGCAGAAAACAACACTTTGATAGTTTGATATAACTTGAGAACGAATGCAAAAAACAGTCCACTCTAAGAACAGGCCGCTTGGACACTTTCAGAACAGCTCTGTTAATGACTGAAAACAGCTCTCGAAGAGATTGTCAAAAGAGACTCTGAAAACGAAACGTTGATCACTTTTGAGCAAAAGGCTGCACACACGCAATTCAAGTTGCTCTGATTGTCATTTAGAGTTACATTATAGGATTATACAACAACAAGTCAAAATGTGCTCGTGAAAGGCAGAAAACAACACTTTGATAGTTTGATATAACTTGAGAACGAATGCAAAAAACAGTCCACTCTAAGAACAGGCCGCTTGGACACTTTCAGAACAGCTCTGTTAATGACTGAAAACAGCTCTCGAAGAGATTGTCAAAAGAGACTCCGAAAACGAAACGTTGATCACTTTTGAGCAAAAGGCTGCACACACGCAATTCAAGTTGCTCTGATTGTCATGTAGAGTTACATTATAGGATTATTCAACAACAAGTCAAAATGTGCTCGTGAAAGGCAGAAAACAACACTTTGATAGTTTGATATAACTTGAGAACGAATGCAAAAAACAGTCCACTCTAAGAACAGGCCGCTTGGACACTTTCAGAACAGCTCTGTTAATGACTGAAAACAGCTCTCGAAGAGATTGTCAAAAGAGACTCCGAAAACGAAACGTTGATCACTTTTGAGCAAAAGGCTGCACACACGCAATTCAAGTTGCTCTGATTGTCATTTAGAGTTACATTATAGGATTATTCAACAACAAGTCAAAATGTGCTCGTGAAAGGCAGAAAACAACACTTTGATAGTTTGATATAACTTGAGAACGAATGCAAAAAACAGTCCACTCTAAGAACAGGCCGCTTGGACACTTTCAGAACAGCTCTGTTAATGACTGAAAACAGCTCTCGAAGAGATTGTCAAAAGAGACTCTGAAAACGAAACGTTGATCACTTTTGAGCAAAAGGCTGCACACACGCAATTCAAGTTGCTCTGATTGTCATTTAGAGTTACATTATAGGATTATTCAACAACAAGTCAAAATGTGCTCGTGAAAGGCAGAAAACAACACTTTGATAGTTTGATATAACTTGAGAACGAATGCAAAAAACAGTCCACTCTAAGAACAGGCCGCTTGGACACTTTCAGAACAGCTCTGTTAATGACTGAAAACAGCTCTCGAAGAGATTGTCAAAAGAGACTCCGAAAACGAAACGTTGATCACTTTTGAGCAAAAGGCTGCACACACGCAATTCAAGTTGCTCTGATTGTCATTTAGAGTTACATTATAGGATTATTCAACAACAAGTCAAAATGTGCTCGTGAAAGGCAGAAAACAACACTTTGATAGTTTGATATAACTTGAGAACGAATGCAAAAAACAGTCCACTCTAAGAACAGGCCGCTTGGACACTTTCAGAACAGCTCTGTTAATGACTGAAAACAGCTCTCGAAGAGATTGTCAAAAGAGACTCCGAAAACGAAACGTTGATCACTTTTGAGCAAAAGGCTGCACACACGCAATTCAAGTTGCTCTGATTGTCATTTAGAGTTACATTATAGGAGCATTCAGCAACAAATCAAAATGTGCTCTAGAAAAGCAGAAAACAACACTGATAGAACTTGAGAACGAATGCAAAAAACAGTCCACTCTAAGAACAGGCCGCTTGGACACTTTCAGAACAGCTCTGTTAATGACTGAAAACAGCTCTCGAAGAGATTGTCAAAAGAGACTCTGAAAACGAAACGTTGATCACTTTTGAGCAAAAGGCTGCACACACGCAATTCAAGTTGCTCTGATTGTCATTTAGAGTTACATTATAGGATTATTCAACAACAAGTCAAAATGTGCTCGTGAAAGGCAGAAAACAACACTTTGATAGTTTGATATAACTTGAGAACGAATGCAAAAAACAGTCCACTCTAAGAACAGGCCGCTTGGACACTTTCAGAACAGCTCTGTTAATGACTGAAAACAGCTCTCGAAGAGATTGTCAAAAGAGACTCTGAAAACGAAACGTTGATCACTTTTGAGCAAAAGGCTGCACACACGCAATTCAAGTTGCTCTGATTGTCATGTAGAGTTACATTATAGGATTATTCAACAACAAGTCAAAATGTGCTCGTGAAAGGCAGAAAACAACACTTTGATAGTTTGATATAACTTGAGAACGAATGCAAAAAACAGTCCACTCTAAGAACAGGCCGCTTGGACACTTTCAGAACAGCTCTGTTAATGACTGAAAACAGCTCTCGAAGAGATTGTCAAAAGAGACTCCGAAAACGAAACGTTGATCACTTTTGAGCAAAAGGCTGCACACACGCAATTCAAGTTGCTCTGATTGTCATTTAGAGTTACATTATAGGATTATTCAACAACAAGTCAAAATGTGCTCGTGAAAGGCAGAAAACAACACTTTGATAGTTTGATATAACTTGAGAACGAATGCAAAAAACAGTCCACTCTAAGAACAGGCCGCTTGGACACTTTCAGAACAGCTCTGTTAATGACTGAAAACAGCTCTCGAAGAGATTGTCAAAAGAGACTCTGAAAACGAAACGTTGATCACTTTTGAGCAAAAGGCTGCACACACGCAATTCAAGTTGCTCTGATTGTCATTTAGAGTTACATTATAGGATTATTCAACAACAAGTCAAAATGTGCTCGTGAAAGGCAGAAAACAACACTTTGATAGTTTGATATAACTTGAGAACGAATGCAAAAAACAGTCCACTCTAAGAACAGGCCGCTTGGACACTTTCAGAACAGCTCTGTTAATGACTGAAAACAGCTCTCGAAGAGATTGTCAAAAGAGACTCTGAAAACGAAACGTTGATCACTTTTGAGCAAAAGGCTGCACACACGCAATTCAAGTTGCTCTGATTGTCATGTAGAGTTACATTATAGGATTATTCAACAACAAGTCAAAATGTGCTCGTGAAAGGCAGAAAACAACACTTTGATAGTTTGATATAACTTGAGAACGAATGCAAAAAACAGTCCACTCTAAGAACAGGCCGCTTGGACACTTTCAGAACAGCTCTGTTAATGACTGAAAACAGCTCTCGAAGAGATTGTCAAAAGAGACTCCGAAAACGAAACGTTGATCACTTTTGAGCAAAAGGCTGCACACACGCAATTCAAGTTGCTCTGATTGTCATTTAGAGTTACATTATAGGATTATTCAACAACAAGTCAAAATGTGCTCGTGAAAGGCAGAAAACAACACTTTGATAGTTTGATATAACTTGAGAACGAATGCAAAAAACAGTCCACTCTAAGAACAGGCCGCTTGGACACTTTCAGAACAGCTCTGTTAATGACTGAAAACAGCTCTCGAAGAGATTGTCAAAAGAGACTCTGAAAACGAAACGTTGATCACTTTTGAGCAAAAGGCTGCACACACGCAATTCAAGTTGCTCTGATTGTCATTTAGAGTTACATTATAGGATTATTCAACAACAAGTCAAAATGTGCTCGTGAAAGGCAGAAAACAACACTTTGATAGTTTGATATAACTTGAGAACGAATGCAAAAAACAGTCCACTCTAAGAACAGGCCGCTTGGACACTTTCAGAACAGCTCTGTTAATGACTGAAAACAGCTCTCGAAGAGATTGTCAAAAGAGACTCCGAAAACGAAACGTTGATCACTTTTGAGCAAAAGGCTGCACACACGCAATTCAAGTTGCTCTGATTGTCATTTAGAGTTACATTATAGGATTATTCAACAACAAGTCAAAATGTGCTCGTGAAAGGCAGAAAACAACACTTTGATAGTTTGATATAACTTGAGAACGAATGCAAAAAACAGTCCACTCTAAGAACAGGCCGCTTGGACACTTTCAGAACAGCTCTGTTAATGACTGAAAACAGCTCTCGAAGAGATTGTCAAAAGAGACTCTGAAAACGAAACGTTGATCACTTTTGAGCAAAAGGCTGCACACACGCAATTCAAGTTGCTCTGATTGTCATGTAGAGTTACATTATAGGATTATTCAACAACAAGTCAAAATGTGCTCGTGAAAGGCAGAAAACAACACTTTGATAGTTTGATATAACTTGAGAACGAATGCAAAAAACAGTCCACTCTAAGAACAGGCCGCTTGGACACTTTCAGAACAGCTCTGTTAATGACTGAAAACAGCTCTCGAAGAGATTGTCAAAAGAGACTCCGAAAACGAAACGTTGATCACTTTTGAGCAAAAGGCTGCACACACGCAATTCAAGTTGCTCTGATTGTCATTTAGAGTTACATTATAGGATTATTCAACAACAAGTCAAAATGTGCTCGTGAAAGGCAGAAAACAACACTTTGATAGTTTGATATAACTTGAGAACGAATGCAAAAAACAGTCCACTCTAAGAACAGGCCGCTTGGACACTTTCAGAACAGCTCTGTTAATGACTGAAAACAGCTCTCGAAGAGATTGTCAAAAGAGACTCTGAAAACGAAACGTTGATCACTTTTGAGCAAAAGGCTGCACACACGCAATTCAAGTTGCTCTGATTGTCATTTAGAGTTACATTATAGGATTATTCAACAACAAGTCAAAATGTGCTCGTGAAAGGCAGAAAACAACACTTTGATAGTTTGATATAACTTGAGAACGAATGCAAAAAACAGTCCACTCTAAGAACAGGCCGCTTGGACACTTTCAGAACAGCTCTGTTAATGACTGAAAACAGCTCTCGAAGAGATTGTCAAAAGAGACTCCGAAAACGAAACGTTGATCACTTTTGAGCAAAAGGCTGCACACACGCAATTCAAGTTGCTCTGATTGTCATTTAGAGTTACATTATAGGATTATTCAACAACAAGTCAAAATGTGCTCGTGAAAGGCAGAAAACAACACTTTGATAGTTTGATATAACTTGAGAACGAATGCAAAAAACAGTCCACTCTAAGAACAGGACGCTTGGACACTTTCAGAACAGCTCAGTTAATGACTGAAAACAGCTCTCGAAGAGATTGTCAAAAGAGACTCCGAAAACGAAACGTTGATCACTTTTGAGCAAAAGGCTGCACACACGCAATTCAAGTTGCTCTGATTGTCATTTAGAGTTACATTATAGGATTATTCAACAACAAGTCAAAATGTGCTCGTGAAAGGCAGAAAACAACACTTTGATAGTTTGATATAACTTGAGAACGAATGCAAAAAACAGTCCACTCTAAGAACAGGCCGCTTGGACACTTTCAGAACAGCTCTGTTAATGACTGAAAACAGCTCTCGAAGAGATTGTCAAAAGAGACTCCGAAAACGAAACGTTGATCACTTTTGAGCAAAAGGCTGCACACACGCAATTCAAGTTGCTCTGATTGTCATTTAGAGTTACATTATAGGATTATTCAACAACAAGTCAAAATGTGCTCGTGAAAAGCAGAAAACAACACTTTGATAGTTTGATATAACTTGAGAACGAATGCAAAACACAGTCCACTCTAAGAACAGGCCGCTTGGACACTTTCAGAACAGCTCTGTTAATGACTGAAAACAGCTCTCGAAGAGATTGTCAAAAGAGACTCCGAAAACGAAACGTTGATCACTTTTGAGCAAAAGGCTGCACACACGCAATTCAAGTTGCTCTGATTGTCATTTAGAGTTACATTATAGGATTATTCAACAACAAGTCAAAATGTGCTCGTGAAAGGCAGAAAACAACACTTTGATAGTTTGATATAACTTGAGAACGAATGCAAAAAACAGTCCACTCTAAGAACAGGCCGCTTGGACACTTTCAGAACAGCTCAGTTAATGACTGAAAACAGCTCTCGAAGAGATTGTCAAAAGAGACTCCGAAAACGAAACGTTGATCACTTTTGAGCAAAAGGCTGCACACACGCAATTCAAGTTGCTCTGATTGTCATGTAGAGTTACATTATAGGATTATTCAACAACAAGTCAAAATGTGCTCGTGAAAGGCAGAAAACAACACTTTGATAGTTTGATATAACTTGAGAACGAATGCAAAAAACAGTCCACTCTAAGAACAGGACGCTTGGACACTTTCAGAACAGCTCTGTTAATGACTGAAAACAGCTCTCGAAGAGATTGTCAAAAGAGACTCTGAAAACGAAACGTTGATCACTTTTGAGCAAAAGGCTGCACACACGCAATTCAAGTTGCTCTGATTGTCATGTAGAGTTACATTATAGGATTATTCAACAACAAGTCAAAATGTGCTCGTGAAAGGCAGAAAACAACACTTTGATAGTTTGATATAACTTGAGAACGAATGCAAAAAACAGTCCACTCTAAGAACAGGCCGCTTGGACACTTTCAGAACAGCTCTGTTAATGACTGAAAACAGCTCTCGAAGAGATTGTCAAAAGAGACTCCGAAAACGAAACGTTGATCACTTTTGAGCAAAAGGCTGCACACACGCAATTCAAGTTGCTCTGATTGTCATTTAGAGTTACATTATAGGATTATTCAACAACAAGTCAAAATGTGCTCGTGAAAGGCAGAAAACAACACTTTGATAGTTTGATATAACTTGAGAACGAATGCAAAAAACAGTCCACTCTAAGAACAGGCCGCTTGGACACTTTCAGAACAGCTCTGTTAATGACTGAAAACAGCTCTCGAAGAGATTGTCAAAAGAGACTCTGAAAACGAAACGTTGATCACTTTTGAGCAAAAGGCTGCACACACGCAATTCAAGTTGCTCTGATTGTCATTTAGAGTTACATTATAGGATTATTCAACAACAAGTCAAAATGTGCTCGTGAAAGGCAGAAAACAACACTTTGATAGTTTGATATAACTTGAGAACGAATGCAAAAAACAGTCCACTCTAAGAACAGGCCGCTTGGACACTTTCAGAACAGCTCTGTTAATGACTGAAAACAGCTCTCGAAGAGATTGTCAAAAGAGACTCCGAAAACGAAACGTTGATCACTTTTGAGCAAAAGGCTGCACACACGCAATTCAAGTTGCTCTGATTGTCATTTAGAGTTACATTATAGGATTATTCAACAACAAGTCAAAATGTGCTCGTGAAAGGCAGAAAACAACACTTTGATAGTTTGATATAACTTGAGAACGAATGCAAAAAACAGTCCACTCTAAGAACAGGACGCTTGGACACTTTCAGAACAGCTCAGTTAATGACTGAAAACAGCTCTCGAAGAGATTGTCAAAAGAGACTCCGAAAACGAAACGTTGATCACTTTTGAGCAAAAGGCTGCACACACGCAATTCAAGTTGCTCTGATTGTCATTTAGAGTTACATTATAGGATTATTCAACAACAAGTCAAAATGTGCTCGTGAAAGGCAGAAAACAACACTTTGATAGTTTGATATAACTTGAGAACGAATGCAAAAAACAGTCCACTCTAAGAACAGGCCGCTTGGACACTTTCAGAACAGCTCTGTTAATGACTGAAAACAGCTCTCGAAGAGATTGTCAAAAGAGACTCCGAAAACGAAACGTTGATCACTTTTGAGCAAAAGGCTGCACACACGCAATTCAAGTTGCTCTGATTGTCATTTAGAGTTACATTATAGGATTATTCAACAACAAGTCAAAATGTGCTCGTGAAAAGCAGAAAACAACACTTTGATAGTTTGATATAACTTGAGAACGAATGCAAAACACAGTCCACTCTAAGAACAGGCCGCTTGGACACTTTCAGAACAGCTCTGTTAATGACTGAAAACAGCTCTCGAAGAGATTGTCAAAAGAGACTCCGAAAACGAAACGTTGATCACTTTTGAGCAAAAGGCTGCACACACGCAATTCAAGTTGCTCTGATTGTCATTTAGAGTTACATTATAGGATTATTCAACAACAAGTCAAAATGTGCTCGTGAAAGGCAGAAAACAACACTTTGATAGTTTGATATAACTTGAGAACGAATGCAAAAAACAGTCCACTCTAAGAACAGGCCGCTTGGACACTTTCAGAACAGCTCAGTTAATGACTGAAAACAGCTCTCGAAGAGATTGTCAAAAGAGACTCCGAAAACGAAACGTTGATCACTTTTGAGCAAAAGGCTGCACACACGCAATTCAAGTTGCTCTGATTGTCATGTAGAGTTACATTATAGGATTATTCAACAACAAGTCAAAATGTGCTCGTGAAAGGCAGAAAACAACACTTTGATAGTTTGATATAACTTGAGAACGAATGCAAAAAACAGTCCACTCTAAGAACAGGACGCTTGGACACTTTCAGAACAGCTCTGTTAATGACTGAAAACAGCTCTCGAAGAGATTGTCAAAAGAGACTCCGAAAACGAAACGTTGATCACTTTTGAGCAAAAGGCTGCACACACGCAATTCAAGTTGCTCTGATTGTCATTTAGAGTTACATTATAGGATTATTCAACAACAAGTCAAAATGTGCTCGTGAAAGGCAGAAAACAACACTTTGATAGTTTGATATAACTTGAGAACGAATGCAAAAAACAGTCCACTCTAAGAACAGGCCGCTTGGACACTTTCAGAACAGCTCTGTTAATGACTGAAAACAGCTCTCGAAGAGATTGTCAAAAGAGACTCTGAAAACGAAACGTTGATCACTTTTGAGCAAAAGGCTGCACACACGCAATTCAAGTTGCTCTGATTGTCATTTAGAGTTACATTATAGGATTATTCAACAACAAGTCAAAATGTGCTCGTGAAAGGCAGAAAACAACACTTTGATAGTTTGATATAACTTGAGAACGAATGCAAAAAACAGTCCACTCTAAGAACAGGCCGCTTGGACACTTTCAGAACAGCTCTGTTAATGACTGAAAACAGCTCTCGAAGAGATTGTCAAAAGAGACTCTGAAAACGAAACGTTGATCACTTTTGAGCAAAAGGCTGCACACACGCAATTCAAGTTGCTCTGATTGTCATTTAGAGTTACATTATAGGATTATTCAACAACAAGTCAAAATGTGCTCGTGAAAGGCAGAAAACAACACTTTGATAGTTTGATATAACTTGAGAACGAATGCAAAAAACAGTCCACTCTAAGAACAGGCCGCTTGGACACTTTCAGAACAGCTCTGTTAATGACTGAAAACAGCTCTCGAAGAGATTGTCAAAAGAGACTCCGAAAACGAAACGTTGATCACTTTTGAGCAAAAGGCTGCACACACGCAATTCAAGTTGCTCTGATTGTCATTTAGAGTTACATTATAGGATTATTCAACAACAAGTCAAAATGTGCTCGTGAAAGGCAGAAAACAACACTTTGATAGTTTGATATAACTTGAGAACGAATGCAAAAAACAGTCCACTCTAAGAACAGGCCGCTTGGACACTTTCAGAACAGCTCTGTTAATGACTGAAAACAGCTCTCGAAGAGATTGTCAAAAGAGACTCTGAAAACGAAACGTTGATCACTTTTGAGCAAAAGGCTGCACACACGCAATTCAAGTTGCTCTGATTGTCATGTAGAGTTACATTATAGGATTATTCAACAACAAGTCAAAATGTGCTCGTGAAAGGCAGAAAACAACACTTTGATAGTTTGATATAACTTGAGAACGAATGCAAAAAACAGTCCACTCTAAGAACAGGCCGCTTGGACACTTTCAGAACAGCTCTGTTAATGACTGAAAACAGCTCTCGAAGAGATTGTCAAAAGAGACTCCGAAAACGAAACGTTGATCACTTTTGAGCAAAAGGCTGCACACACGCAATTCAAGTTGCTCTGATTGTCATTTAGAGTTACATTATAGGATTATTCAACAACAAGTCAAAATGTGCTCGTGAAAGGCAGAAAACAACACTTTGATAGTTTGATATAACTTGAGAACGAATGCAAAAAACAGTCCACTCTAAGAACAGGCCGCTTGGACACTTTCAGAACAGCTCTGTTAATGACTGAAAACAGCTCTCGAAGAGATTGTCAAAAGAGACTCTGAAAACGAAACGTTGATCACTTTTGAGCAAAAGGCTGCACACACGCAATTCAAGTTGCTCTGATTGTCATTTAGAGTTACATTATAGGATTATTCAACAACAAGTCAAAATGTGCTCGTGAAAGGCAGAAAACAACACTTTGATAGTTTGATATAACTTGAGAACGAATGCAAAAAACAGTCCACTCTAAGAACAGGCCGCTTGGACACTTTCAGAACAGCTCTGTTAATGACTGAAAACAGCTCTCGAAGAGATTGTCAAAAGAGACTCCGAAAACGAAACGTTGATCACTTTTGAGCAAAAGGCTGCACACACGCAATTCAAGTTGCTCTGATTGTCATTTAGAGTTACATTATAGGATTATTCAACAACAAGTCAAAATGTGCTCGTGAAAGGCAGAAAACAACACTTTGATAGTTTGATATAACTTGAGAACGAATGCAAAAAACAGTCCACTCTAAGAACAGGACGCTTGGACACTTTCAGAACAGCTCAGTTAATGACTGAAAACAGCTCTCGAAGAGATTGTCAAAAGAGACTCCGAAAACGAAACGTTGATCACTTTTGAGCAAAAGGCTGCACACACGCAATTCAAGTTGCTCTGATTGTCATTTAGAGTTACATTATAGGATTATTCAACAACAAGTCAAAATGTGCTCGTGAAAGGCAGAAAACAACACTTTGATAGTTTGATATAACTTGAGAACGAATGCAAAAAACAGTCCACTCTAAGAACAGGCCGCTTGGACACTTTCAGAACAGCTCTGTTAATGACTGAAAACAGCTCTCGAAGAGATTGTCAAAAGAGACTCCGAAAACGAAACGTTGATCACTTTTGAGCAAAAGGCTGCACACACGCAATTCAAGTTGCTCTGATTGTCATTTAGAGTTACATTATAGGATTATTCAACAACAAGTCAAAATGTGCTCGTGAAAAGCAGAAAACAACACTTTGATAGTTTGATATAACTTGAGAACGAATGCAAAACACAGTCCACTCTAAGAACAGGCCGCTTGGACACTTTCAGAACAGCTCTGTTAATGACTGAAAACAGCTCTCGAAGAGATTGTCAAAAGAGACTCCGAAAACGAAACGTTGATCACTTTTGAGCAAAAGGCTGCACACACGCAATTCAAGTTGCTCTGATTGTCATTTAGAGTTACATTATAGGATTATTCAACAACAAGTCAAAATGTGCTCGTGAAAGGCAGAAAACAACACTTTGATAGTTTGATATAACTTGAGAACGAATGCAAAAAACAGTCCACTCTAAGAACAGGCCGCTTGGACACTTTCAGAACAGCTCAGTTAATGACTGAAAACAGCTCTCGAAGAGATTGTCAAAAGAGACTCCGAAAACGAAACGTTGATCACTTTTGAGCAAAAGGCTGCACACACGCAATTCAAGTTGCTCTGATTGTCATGTAGAGTTACATTATAGGATTATTCAACAACAAGTCAAAATGTGCTCGTGAAAGGCAGAAAACAACACTTTGATAGTTTGATATAACTTGAGAACGAATGCAAAAAACAGTCCACTCTAAGAACAGGACGCTTGGACACTTTCAGAACAGCTCTGTTAATGACTGAAAACAGCTCTCGAAGAGATTGTCAAAAGAGACTCTGAAAACGAAACGTTGATCACTTTTGAGCAAAAGGCTGCACACACGCAATTCAAGTTGCTCTGATTGTCATGTAGAGTTACATTATAGGATTATTCAACAACAAGTCAAAATGTGCTCGTGAAAGGCAGAAAACAACACTTTGATAGTTTGATATAACTTGAGAACGAATGCAAAAAACAGTCCACTCTAAGAACAGGCCGCTTGGACACTTTCAGAACAGCTCTGTTAATGACTGAAAACAGCTCTCGAAGAGATTGTCAAAAGAGACTCCGAAAACGAAACGTTGATCACTTTTGAGCAAAAGGCTGCACACACGCAATTCAAGTTGCTCTGATTGTCATTTAGAGTTACATTATAGGATTATTCAACAACAAGTCAAAATGTGCTCGTGAAAGGCAGAAAACAACACTTTGATAGTTTGATATAACTTGAGAACGAATGCAAAAAACAGTCCACTCTAAGAACAGGCCGCTTGGACACTTTCAGAACAGCTCTGTTAATGACTGAAAACAGCTCTCGAAGAGATTGTCAAAAGAGACTCTGAAAACGAAACGTTGATCACTTTTGAGCAAAAGGCTGCACACACGCAATTCAAGTTGCTCTGATTGTCATTTAGAGTTACATTATAGGATTATTCAACAACAAGTCAAAATGTGCTCGTGAAAGGCAGAAAACAACACTTTGATAGTTTGATATAACTTGAGAACGAATGCAAAAAACAGTCCACTCTAAGAACAGGCCGCTTGGACACTTTCAGAACAGCTCTGTTAATGACTGAAAACAGCTCTCGAAGAGATTGTCAAAAGAGACTCCGAAAACGAAACGTTGATCACTTTTGAGCAAAAGGCTGCACACACGCAATTCAAGTTGCTCTGATTGTCATTTAGAGTTACATTATAGGATTATTCAACAACAAGTCAAAATGTGCTCGTGAAAAGCAGAAAACAACACTTTGATAGTTTGATATAACTTGAGAACGAATGCAAAACACAGTCCACTCTAAGAACAGGCCGCTTGGACACTTTCAGAACAGCTCTGTTAATGACTGAAAACAGCTCTCGAAGAGATTGTCAAAAGAGACTCCGAAAACGAAACGTTGATCACTTTTGAGCAAAAGGCTGCACACACGCAATTCAAGTTGCTCTGATTGTCATTTAGAGTTACATTATAGGATTATTCAACAACAAGTCAAAATGTGCTCGTGAAAGGCAGAAAACAACACTTTGATAGTTTGATATAACTTGAGAACGAATGCAAAAAACAGTCCACTCTAAGAACAGGCCGCTTGGACACTTTCAGAACAGCTCAGTTAATGACTGAAAACAGCTCTCGAAGAGATTGTCAAAAGAGACTCCGAAAACGAAACGTTGATCACTTTTGAGCAAAAGGCTGCACACACGCAATTCAAGTTGCTCTGATTGTCATGTAGAGTTACATTATAGGATTATTCAACAACAAGTCAAAATGTGCTCGTGAAAGGCAGAAAACAACACTTTGATAGTTTGATATAACTTGAGAACGAATGCAAAAAACAGTCCACTCTAAGAACAGGACGCTTGGACACTTTCAGAACAGCTCTGTTAATGACTGAAAACAGCTCTCGAAGAGATTGTCAAAAGAGACTCCGAAAACGAAACGTTGATCACTTTTGAGCAAAAGGCTGCACACACGCAATTCAAGTTGCTCTGATTGTCATTTAGAGTTACATTATAGGATTATTCAACAACAAGTCAAAATGTGCTCGTGAAAGGCAGAAAACA
The DNA here is from genome assembly GCF_963989245.1 of Nansenia antarctica. NCBI lineage: Eukaryota > Metazoa > Chordata > Actinopteri > Argentiniformes > Microstomatidae > Nansenia > Nansenia antarctica. The sequence goes on along the minus strand of NW_027662709.1, from coordinate 41,932 downwards.
ACACTTTGATAGTTTGATATAACTTGAGAACGAATGCAAAAAACAGTCCACTCTAAGAACAGGCCGCTTGGACACTTTCAGAACAGCTCTGTTAATGACTGAAAACAGCTCTCGAAGAGATTGTCAAAAGAGACTCTGAAAACGAAACGTTGATCACTTTTGAGCAAAAGGCTGCACACACGCAATTCAAGTTGCTCTGATTGTCATTTAGAGTTACATTATAGGATTATTCAACAACAAGTCAAAATGTGCTCGTGAAAGGCAGAAAACAACACTTTGATAGTTTGATATAACTTGAGAACGAATGCAAAAAACAGTCCACTCTAAGAACAGGCCGCTTGGACACTTTCAGAACAGCTCTGTTAATGACTGAAAACAGCTCTCGAAGAGATTGTCAAAAGAGACTCTGAAAACGAAACGTTGATCACTTTTGAGCAAAAGGCTGCACACACGCAATTCAAGTTGCTCTGATTGTCATTTAGAGTTACATTATAGGATTATTCAACAACAAGTCAAAATGTGCTCGTGAAAGGCAGAAAACAACACTTTGATAGTTTGATATAACTTGAGAACGAATGCAAAAAACAGTCCACTCTAAGAACAGGCCGCTTGGACACTTTCAGAACAGCTCTGTTAATGACTGAAAACAGCTCTCGAAGAGATTGTCAAAAGAGACTCCGAAAACGAAACGTTGATCACTTTTGAGCAAAAGGCTGCACACACGCAATTCAAGTTGCTCTGATTGTCATTTAGAGTTACATTATAGGATTATTCAACAACAAGTCAAAATGTGCTCGTGAAAGGCAGAAAACAACACTTTGATAGTTTGATATAACTTGAGAACGAATGCAAAAAACAGTCCACTCTAAGAACAGGCCGCTTGGACACTTTCAGAACAGCTCTGTTAATGACTGAAAACAGCTCTCGAAGAGATTGTCAAAAGAGACTCTGAAAACGAAACGTTGATCACTTTTGAGCAAAAGGCTGCACACACGCAATTCAAGTTGCTCTGATTGTCATTTAGAGTTACATTATAGGATTATTCAACAACAAGTCAAAATGTGCTCGTGAAAGGCAGAAAACAACACTTTGATAGTTTGATATAACTTGAGAACGAATGCAAAAAACAGTCCACTCTAAGAACAGGCCGCTTGGACACTTTCAGAACAGCTCTGTTAATGACTGAAAACAGCTCTCGAAGAGATTGTCAAAAGAGACTCCGAAAACGAAACGTTGATCACTTTTGAGCAAAAGGCTGCACACACGCAATTCAAGTTGCTCTGATTGTCATTTAGAGTTACATTATAGGATTATTCAACAACAAGTCAAAATGTGCTCGTGAAAGGCAGAAAACAACACTTTGATAGTTTGATATAACTTGAGAACGAATGCAAAAAACAGTCCACTCTAAGAACAGGCCGCTTGGACACTTTCAGAACAGCTCTGTTAATGACTGAAAACAGCTCTCGAAGAGATTGTCAAAAGAGACTCCGAAAACGAAACGTTGATCACTTTTGAGCAAAAGGCTGCACACACGCAATTCAAGTTGCTCTGATTGTCATTTAGAGTTACATTATAGGATTATTCAACAACAAGTCAAAATGTGCTCGTGAAAGGCAGAAAACAACACTTTGATAGTTTGATATAACTTGAGAACGAATGCAAAAAACAGTCCACTCTAAGAACAGGCCGCTTGGACACTTTCAGAACAGCTCTGTTAATGACTGAAAACAGCTCTCGAAGAGATTGTCAAAAGAGACTCTGAAAACGAAACGTTGATCACTTTTGAGCAAAAGGCTGCACACACGCAATTCAAGTTGCTCTGATTGTCATTTAGAGTTACATTATAGGATTATTCAACAACAAGTCAAAATGTGCTCGTGAAAGGCAGAAAACAACACTTTGATAGTTTGATATAACTTGAGAACGAATGCAAAAAACAGTCCACTCTAAGAACAGGCCGCTTGGACACTTTCAGAACAGCTCTGTTAATGACTGAAAACAGCTCTCGAAGAGATTGTCAAAAGAGACTCCGAAAACGAAACGTTGATCACTTTTGAGCAAAAGGCTGCACACACGCAATTCAAGTTGCTCTGATTGTCATTTAGAGTTACATTATAGGATTATTCAACAACAAGTCAAAATGTGCTCGTGAAAGGCAGAAAACAACACTTTGATAGTTTGATATAACTTGAGAACGAATGCAAAAAACAGTCCACTCTAAGAACAGGCCGCTTGGACACTTTCAGAACAGCTCTGTTAATGACTGAAAACAGCTCTCGAAGAGATTGTCAAAAGAGACTCCGAAAACGAAACGTTGATCACTTTTGAGCAAAAGGCTGCACACACGCAATTCAAGTTGCTCTGATTGTCATTTAGAGTTACATTATAGGATTATTCAACAACAAGTCAAAATGTGCTCGTGAAAGGCAGAAAACAACACTTTGATAGTTTGATATAACTTGAGAACGAATGCAAAAAACAGTCCACTCTAAGAACAGGCCGCTTGGACACTTTCAGAACAGCTCTGTTAATGACTGAAAACAGCTCTCGAAGAGATTGTCAAAAGAGACTCTGAAAACGAAACGTTGATCACTTTTGAGCAAAAGGCTGCACACACGCAATTCAAGTTGCTCTGATTGTCATGTAGAGTTACATTATAGGATTATTCAACAAGTCAAAATGTGCTCGTGAAAGGCAGAAAACAACACTTTGATAGTTTGATATAACTTGAGAACGAATGCAAAAAACAGTCCACTCTAAGAACAGGCCGCTTGGACACTTTCAGAACAGCTCTGTTAATGACTGAAAACAGCTCTCGAAGAGATTGTCAAAAGAGACTCCGAAAACGAAACGTTGATCACTTTTGAGCAAAAGGCTGCACACACGCAATTCAAGTTGCTCTGATTGTCATTTAGAGTTACATTATAGGATTATTCAACAACAAGTCAAAATGTGCTCGTGAAAGGCAGAAAACAACACTTTGATAGTTTGATATAACTTGAGAACGAATGCAAAAAACAGTCCACTCTAAGAACAGGCCGCTTGGACACTTTCAGAACAGCTCTGTTAATGACTGAAAACAGCTCTCGAAGAGATTGTCAAAAGAGACTCTGAAAACGAAACGTTGATCACTTTTGAGCAAAAGGCTGCACACACGCAATTCAAGTTGCTCTGATTGTCATTTAGAGTTACATTATAGGATTATTCAACAACAAGTCAAAATGTGCTCGTGAAAGGCAGAAAACAACACTTTGATAGTTTGATATAACTTGAGAACGAATGCAAAAAACAGTCCACTCTAAGAACAGGCCGCTTGGACACTTTCAGAACAGCTCTGTTAATGACTGAAAACAGCTCTCGAAGAGATTGTCAAAAGAGACTCCGAAAACGAAACGTTGATCACTTTTGAGCAAAAGGCTGCACACACGCAATTCAAGTTGCTCTGATTGTCATTTAGAGTTACATTATAGGATTATTCAACAACAAGTCAAAATGTGCTCGTGAAAGGCAGAAAACAACACTTTGATAGTTTGATATAACTTGAGAACGAATGCAAAAAACAGTCCACTCTAAGAACAGGCCGCTTGGACACTTTCAGAACAGCTCTGTTAATGACTGAAAACAGCTCTCGAAGAGATTGTCAAAAGAGACTCCGAAAACGAAACGTTGATCACTTTTGAGCAAAAGGCTGCACACACGCAATTCAAGTTGCTCTGATTGTCATTTAGAGTTACATTATAGGATTATTCAACAACAAGTCAAAATGTGCTCGTGAAAGGCAGAAAACAACACTTTGATAGTTTGATATAACTTGAGAACGAATGCAAAAAACAGTCCACTCTAAGAACAGGCCGCTTGGACACTTTCAGAACAGCTCTGTTAATGACTGAAAACAGCTCTCGAAGAGATTGTCAAAAGAGACTCTGAAAACGAAACGTTGATCACTTTTGAGCAAAAGGCTGCACACACGCAATTCAAGTTGCTCTGATTGTCATGTAGAGTTACATTATAGGATTATTCAACAACAAGTCAAAATGTGCTCGTGAAAGGCAGAAAACAACACTTTGATAGTTTGATATAACTTGAGAACGAATGCAAAAAACAGTCCACTCTAAGAACAGGCCGCTTGGACACTTTCAGAACAGCTCTGTTAATGACTGAAAACAGCTCTCGAAGAGATTGTCAAAAGAGACTCTGAAAACGAAACGTTGATCACTTTTGAGCAAAAGGCTGCACACACGCAATTCAAGTTGCTCTGATTGTCATTTAGAGTTACATTATAGGATTATTCAACAACAAGTCAAAATGTGCTCGTGAAAGGCAGAAAACAACACTTTGATAGTTTGATATAACTTGAGAACGAATGCAAAAAACAGTCCACTCTAAGAACAGGCCGCTTGGACACTTTCAGAACAGCTCTGTTAATGACTGAAAACAGCTCTCGAAGAGATTGTCAAAAGAGACTCCGAAAACGAAACGTTGATCACTTTTGAGCAAAAGGCTGCACACACGCAATTCAAGTTGCTCTGATTGTCATTTAGAGTTACATTATAGGATTATTCAACAACAAGTCAAAATGTGCTCGTGAAAGGCAGAAAACAACACTTTGATAGTTTGATATAACTTGAGAACGAATGCAAAAAACAGTCCACTCTAAGAACAGGCCGCTTGGACACTTTCAGAACAGCTCTGTTAATGACTGAAAACAGCTCTCGAAGAGATTGTCAAAAGAGACTCCGAAAACGAAACGTTGATCACTTTTGAGCAAAAGGCTGCACACACGCAATTCAAGTTGCTCTGATTGTCATTTAGAGTTACATTATAGGATTATTCAACAACAAGTCAAAATGTGCTCGTGAAAGGCAGAAAACAACACTTTGATAGTTTGATATAACTTGAGAACGAATGCAAAAAACAGTCCACTCTAAGAACAGGCCGCTTGGACACTTTCAGAACAGCTCTGTTAATGACTGAAAACAGCTCTCGAAGAGATTGTCAAAAGAGACTCTGAAAACGAAACGTTGATCACTTTTGAGCAAAAGGCTGCACACACGCAATTCAAGTTGCTCTGATTGTCATGTAGAGTTACATTATAGGATTATTCAACAACAAGTCAAAATGTGCTCGTGAAAGGCAGAAAACAACACTTTGATAGTTTGATATAACTTGAGAACGAATGCAAAAAACAGTCCACTCTAAGAACAGGCCGCTTGGACACTTTCAGAACAGCTCTGTTAATGACTGAAAACAGCTCTCGAAGAGATTGTCAAAAGAGACTCCGAAAACGAAACGTTGATCACTTTTGAGCAAAAGGCTGCACACACGCAATTCAAGTTGCTCTGATTGTCATTTAGAGTTACATTATAGGAGCATTCAGCAACAAGTCAAAATGTGCTCTAGAAAAGCAGAAAACAACACTGATAGAACTTGAGAACGAATGCAAAAAACAGTCCACTCTAAGAACAGGCCGCTTGGACACTTTCAGAACAGCTCTGTTAATGACTGAAAACAGCTCTCGAAGAGATTGTCAAAAGAGACTCTGAAAACGAAACGTTGATCACTTTTGAGCAAAAGGCTGCACACACGCAATTCAAGTTGCTCTGATTGTCATTTAGAGTTGCATTATAGGATTATTCAACAACAAGTCAAAATGTGCTCGTGAAAGGCAGAAAACAACACTTTGATAGTTTGATATAACTTGAGAACGAATGCAAAAAACAGTCCACTCTAAGAACAGGCCGCTTGGACACTTTCAGAACAGCTCTGTTAATGACTGAAAACAGCTCTCGAAGAGATTGTCAAAAGAGACTCCGAAAACGAAACGTTGATCACTTTTGAGCAAAAGGCTGCACACATGCAATTCAAGTTGCTCTGATTGTCATTTAGAGTTACATTATAGGAGCATTCAGCAACAAGTCAAAATGTGCTCGTGAAAGGCAGAAAACAACACTTTGATAGTTTGATATAACTTGAGAACGAATGCAAAAAACAGTCCACTCTAAGAACAGGCCGCTTGGACACTTTCAGAACAGCTCTGTTAATGACTGAAAACAGCTCTCGAAGAGATTGTCAAAAGAGACTCCGAAAACGAAACGTTGATCACTTTTGAGCAAAAGGCTGCACACACGCAATTCAAGTTGCTCTGATTGTCATTTAGAGTTACATTATAGGAGCATTCAGCAACAAATCAAAATGTGCTCTAGAAAAGCAGAAAACAACACTGATAGAACTTGAGAACGAATGCAAAAAACAGTCCACTCTAAGAACAGGCCGCTTGGACACTTTCAGAACAGCTCTGTTAATGACTGAAAACAGCTCTCGAAGAGATTGTCAAAAGAGACTCTGAAAACGAAACGTTGATCACTTTTGAGCAAAAGGCTGCACACACGCAATTCAAGTTGCTCTGATTGTCATTTAGAGTTACATTATAGGATTATTCAACATCAAGTCAAAATGTGCTCGTGAAAGGCAGAAAACAACACTTTGATAGTTTGATATAACTTGAGAACGAATGCAAAAAACAGTCCACTCTAAGAACAGGCCGCTTGGACACTTTCAGAACAGCTCTGTTAATGACTGAAAACAGCTCTCGAAGAGATTGTCAAAAGAGACTCTGAAAACGAAACGTTGATCACTTTTGAGCAAAAGGCTGCACACACGCAATTCAAGTTGCTCTGATTGTCATTTAGAGTTACATTATAGGATTATTCAACAACAAGTCAAAATGTGCTCGTGAAAGGCAGAAAACAACACTTTGATAGTTTGATATAACTTGAGAACGAATGCAAAAAACAGTCCACTCTAAGAACAGGCCGCTTGGACACTTTCAGAACAGCTCTGTTAATGACTGAAAACAGCTCTCGAAGAGATTGTCAAAAGAGACTCCGAAAACGAAACGTTGATCACTTTTGAGCAAAAGGCTGCACACACGCAATTCAAGTTGCTCTGATTGTCATTTAGAGTTACATTATAGGATTATTCAACAACAAGTCAAAATGTGCTCGTGAAAGGCAGAAAACAACACTTTGATAGTTTGATATAACTTGAGAACGAATGCAAAAAACAGTCCACTCTAAGAACAGGCCGCTTGGACACTTTCAGAACAGCTCAGTTAATGACTGAAAACAGCTCTCGAAGAGATTGTCAAAAGAGACTCCGAAAACGAAACGTTGATCACTTTTGAGCAAAAGGCTGCACACACGCAATTCAAGTTGCTCTGATTGTCATGTAGAGTTACATTATAGGATTATTCAACAACAAGTCAAAATGTGCTCGTGAAAGGCAGAAAACAACACTTTGATAGTTTGATATAACTTGAGAACGAATGCAAAAAACAGTCCACTCTAAGAACAGGACGCTTGGACACTTTCAGAACAGCTCTGTTAATGACTGAAAACAGCTCTCGAAGAGATTGTCAAAAGAGACTCCGAAAACGAAACGTTGATCACTTTTGAGCAAAAGGCTGCACACACGCAATTCAAGTTGCTCTGATTGTCATTTAGAGTTACATTATAGGATTATTCAACAACAAGTCAAAATGTGCTCGTGAAAGGCAGAAAACAACACTTTGATAGTTTGATATAACTTGAGAACGAATGCAAAAAACAGTCCACTCTAAGAACAGGCCGCTTGGACACTTTCAGAACAGCTCTGTTAATGACTGAAAACAGCTCTCGAAGAGATTGTCAAAAGAGACTCTGAAAACGAAACGTTGATCACTTTTGAGCAAAAGGCTGCACACACGCAATTCAAGTTGCTCTGATTGTCATTTAGAGTTACATTATAGGATTATTCAACAACAAGTCAAAATGTGCTCGTGAAAGGCAGAAAACAACACTTTGATAGTTTGATATAACTTGAGAACGAATGCAAAAAACAGTCCACTCTAAGAACAGGCCGCTTGGACACTTTCAGAACAGCTCTGTTAATGACTGAAAACAGCTCTCGAAGAGATTGTCAAAAGAGACTCTGAAAACGAAACGTTGATCACTTTTGAGCAAAAGGCTGCACACACGCAATTCAAGTTGCTCTGATTGTCATTTAGAGTTACATTATAGGATTATTCAACAACAAGTCAAAATGTGCTCGTGAAAGGCAGAAAACAACACTTTGATAGTTTGATATAACTTGAGAACGAATGCAAAAAACAGTCCACTCTAAGAACAGGCCGCTTGGACACTTTCAGAACAGCTCTGTTAATGACTGAAAACAGCTCTCGAAGAGATTGTCAAAAGAGACTCCGAAAACGAAACGTTGATCACTTTTGAGCAAAAGGCTGCACACACGCAATTCAAGTTGCTCTGATTGTCATTTAGAGTTACATTATAGGATTATTCAACAACAAGTCAAAATGTGCTCGTGAAAGGCAGAAAACAACACTTTGATAGTTTGATATAACTTGAGAACGAATGCAAAAAACAGTCCACTCTAAGAACAGGCCGCTTGGACACTTTCAGAACAGCTCTGTTAATGACTGAAAACAGCTCTCGAAGAGATTGTCAAAAGAGACTCTGAAAACGAAACGTTGATCACTTTTGAGCAAAAGGCTGCACACACGCAATTCAAGTTGCTCTGATTGTCATTTAGAGTTACATTATAGGATTATTCAACAACAAGTCAAAATGTGCTCGTGAAAGGCAGAAAACAACACTTTGATAGTTTGATATAACTTGAGAACGAATGCAAAAAACAGTCCACTCTAAGAACAGGCCGCTTGGACACTTTCAGAACAGCTCTGTTAATGACTGAAAACAGCTCTCGAAGAGATTGTCAAAAGAGACTCCGAAAACGAAACGTTGATCACTTTTGAGCAAAAGGCTGCACACACGCAATTCAAGTTGCTCTGATTGTCATTTAGAGTTACATTATAGGATTATTCAACAACAAGTCAAAATGTGCTCGTGAAAGGCAGAAAACAACACTTTGATAGTTTGATATAACTTGAGAACGAATGCAAAAAACAGTCCACTCTAAGAACAGGCCGCTTGGACACTTTCAGAACAGCTCTGTTAATGACTGAAAACAGCTCTCGAAGAGATTGTCAAAAGAGACTCCGAAAACGAAACGTTGATCACTTTTGAGCAAAAGGCTGCACACACGCAATTCAAGTTGCTCTGATTGTCATTTAGAGTTACATTATAGGATTATTCAACAACAAGTCAAAATGTGCTCGTGAAAGGCAGAAAACAACACTTTGATAGTTTGATATAACTTGAGAACGAATGCAAAAAACAGTCCACTCTAAGAACAGGCCGCTTGGACACTTTCAGAACAGCTCTGTTAATGACTGAAAACAGCTCTCGAAGAGATTGTCAAAAGAGACTCTGAAAACGAAACGTTGATCACTTTTGAGCAAAAGGCTGCACACACGCAATTCAAGTTGCTCTGATTGTCATTTAGAGTTACATTATAGGATTATTCAACAACAAGTCAAAATGTGCTCGTGAAAGGCAGAAAACAACACTTTGATAGTTTGATATAACTTGAGAACGAATGCAAAAAACAGTCCACTCTAAGAACAGGCCGCTTGGACACTTTCAGAACAGCTCTGTTAATGACTGAAAACAGCTCTCGAAGAGATTGTCAAAAGAGACTCCGAAAACGAAACGTTGATCACTTTTGAGCAAAAGGCTGCACACACGCAATTCAAGTTGCTCTGATTGTCATTTAGAGTTACATTATAGGATTATTCAACAACAAGTCAAAATGTGCTCGTGAAAGGCAGAAAACAACACTTTGATAGTTTGATATAACTTGAGAACGAATGCAAAAAACAGTCCACTCTAAGAACAGGCCGCTTGGACACTTTCAGAACAGCTCTGTTAATGACTGAAAACAGCTCTCGAAGAGATTGTCAAAAGAGACTCCGAAAACGAAACGTTGATCACTTTTGAGCAAAAGGCTGCACACACGCAATTCAAGTTGCTCTGATTGTCATTTAGAGTTACATTATAGGATTATTCAACAACAAGTCAAAATGTGCTCGTGAAAGGCAGAAAACAACACTTTGATAGTTTGATATAACTTGAGAACGAATGCAAAAAACAGTCCACTCTAAGAACAGGCCGCTTGGACACTTTCAGAACAGCTCTGTTAATGACTGAAAACAGCTCTCGAAGAGATTGTCAAAAGAGACTCCGAAAACGAAACGTTGATCACTTTTGAGCAAAAGGCTGCACACACGCAATTCAAGTTGCTCTGATTGTCATTTAGAGTTACATTATAGGATTATTCAACAACAAGTCAAAATGTGCTCGTGAAAGGCAGAAAACAACACTTTGATAGTTTGATATAACTTGAGAACGAATGCAAAAAACAGTCCACTCTAAGAACAGGCCGCTTGGACACTTTCAGAACAGCTCTGTTAATGACTGAAAACAGCTCTCGAAGAGATTGTCAAAAGAGACTCTGAAAACGAAACGTTGATCACTTTTGAGCAAAAGGCTGCACACACGCAATTCAAGTTGCTCTGATTGTCATGTAGAGTTACATTATAGGATTATTCAACAAGTCAAAATGTGCTCGTGAAAGGCAGAAAACAACACTTTGATAGTTTGATATAACTTGAGAACGAATGCAAAAAACAGTCCACTCTAAGAACAGGCCGCTTGGACACTTTCAGAACAGCTCTGTTAATGACTGAAAACAGCTCTCGAAGAGATTGTCAAAAGAGACTCCGAAAACGAAACGTTGATCACTTTTGAGCAAAAGGCTGCACACACGCAATTCAAGTTGCTCTGATTGTCATTTAGAGTTACATTATAGGATTATTCAACAACAAGTCAAAATGTGCTCGTGAAAGGCAGAAAACAACACTTTGATAGTTTGATATAACTTGAGAACGAATGCAAAAAACAGTCCACTCTAAGAACAGGCCGCTTGGACACTTTCAGAACAGCTCTGTTAATGACTGAAAACAGCTCTCGAAGAGATTGTCAAAAGAGACTCTGAAAACGAAACGTTGATCACTTTTGAGCAAAAGGCTGCACACACGCAATTCAAGTTGCTCTGATTGTCATTTAGAGTTACATTATAGGATTATTCAACAACAAGTCAAAATGTGCTCGTGAAAGGCAGAAAACAACACTTTGATAGTTTGATATAACTTGAGAACGAATGCAAAAAACAGTCCACTCTAAGAACAGGCCGCTTGGACACTTTCAGAACAGCTCTGTTAATGACTGAAAACAGCTCTCGAAGAGATTGTCAAAAGAGACTCCGAAAACGAAACGTTGATCACTTTTGAGCAAAAGGCTGCACACACGCAATTCAAGTTGCTCTGATTGTCATTTAGAGTTACATTATAGGATTATTCAACAACAAGTCAAAATGTGCTCGTGAAAGGCAGAAAACAACACTTTGATAGTTTGATATAACTTGAGAACGAATGCAAAAAACAGTCCACTCTAAGAACAGGCCGCTTGGACACTTTCAGAACAGCTCTGTTAATGACTGAAAACAGCTCTCGAAGAGATTGTCAAAAGAGACTCCGAAAACGAAACGTTGATCACTTTTGAGCAAAAGGCTGCACACACGCAATTCAAGTTGCTCTGATTGTCATTTAGAGTTACATTATAGGATTATTCAACAACAAGTCAAAATGTGCTCGTGAAAGGCAGAAAACAACACTTTGATAGTTTGATATAACTTGAGAACGAATGCAAAAAACAGTCCACTCTAAGAACAGGCCGCTTGGACACTTTCAGAACAGCTCTGTTAATGACTGAAAACAGCTCTCGAAGAGATTGTCAAAAGAGACTCTGAAAACGAAACGTTGATCACTTTTGAGCAAAAGGCTGCACACACGCAATTCAAGTTGCTCTGATTGTCATTTAGAGTTACATTATAGGATTATTCAACAACAAGTCAAAATGTGCTCGTGAAAGGCAGAAAACAACACTTTGATAGTTTGATATAACTTGAGAACGAATGCAAAAAACAGTCCACTCTAAGAACAGGCCGCTTGGACACTTTCAGAACAGCTCTGTTAATGACTGAAAACAGCTCTCGAAGAGATTGTCAAAAGAGACTCCGAAAACGAAACGTTGATCACTTTTGAGCAAAAGGCTGCACACACGCAATTCAAGTTGCTCTGATTGTCATTTAGAGTTACATTATAGGAGCATTCAGCAACAAGTCAAAATGTGCTCTAGAAAAGCAGAAAACAACACTGATAGAACTTGAGAACGAATGCAAAAAACAGTCCACTCTAAGAACAGGCCGCTTGGACACTTTCAGAACAGCTCTGTTAATGACTGAAAACAGCTCTCGAAGAGATTGTCAAAAGAGACTCTGAAAACGAAACGTTGATCACTTTTGAGCAAAAGGCTGCACACACGCAATTCAAGTTGCTCTGATTGTCATTTAGAGTTGCATTATAGGATTATTCAACAACAAGTCAAAATGTGCTCGTGAAAGGCAGAAAACAACACTTTGATAGTTTGATATAACTTGAGAACGAATGCAAAAAACAGTCCACTCTAAGAACAGGCCGCTTGGACACTTTCAGAACAGCTCTGTTAATGACTGAAAACAGCTCTCGAAGAGATTGTCAAAAGAGACTCCGAAAACGAAACGTTGATCACTTTTGAGCAAAAGGCTGCACACACGCAATTCAAGTTGCTCTGATTGTCATTTAGAGTTACATTATAGGAGCATTCAGCAACAAATCAAAATGTGCTCTAGAAAAGCAGAAAACAACACTGATAGAACTTGAGAACGAATGCAAAAAACAGTCCACTCTAAGAACAGGCCGCTTGGACACTTTCAGAACAGCTCTGTTAATGACTGAAAACAGCTCTCGAAGAGATTGTCAAAAGAGACTCTGAAAACGAAACGTTGATCACTTTTGAGCAAAAGGCTGCACACACGCAATTCAAGTTGCTCTGATTGTCATTTAGAGTTACATTATAGGATTATTCAACAACAAGTCAAAATGTGCTCGTGAAAGGCAGAAAACAACACTTTGATAGTTTGATATAACTTGAGAACGAATGCAAAAAACAGTCCACTCTAAGAACAGGCCGCTTGGACACTTTCAGAACAGCTCTGTTAATGACTGAAAACAGCTCTCGAAGAGATTGTCAAAAGAGACTCTGAAAACGAAACGTTGATCACTTTTGAGCAAAAGGCTGCACACACGCAATTCAAGTTGCTCTGATTGTCATTTAGAGTTACATTATAGGATTATTCAACAACAAGTCAAAATGTGCTCGTGAAAGGCAGAAAACAACACTTTGATAGTTTGATATAACTTGAGAACGAATGCAAAAAACAGTCCACTCTAAGAACAGGCCGCTTGGACACTTTCAGAACAGCTCTGTTAATGACTGAAAACAGCTCTCGAAGAGATTGTCAAAAGAGACTCCGAAAACGAAACGTTGATCACTTTTGAGCAAAAGGCTGCACACACGCAATTCAAGTTGCTCTGATTGTCATTTAGAGTTACATTATAGGATTATTCAACAACAAGTCAAAATGTGCTCGTGAAAGGCAGAAAACAACACTTTGATAGTTTGATATAACTTGAGAACGAATGCAAAAAACAGTCCACTCTAAGAACAGGCCGCTTGGACACTTTCAGAACAGCTCTGTTAATGACTGAAAACAGCTCTCGAAGAGATTGTCAAAAGAGACTCCGAAAACGAAACGTTGATCACTTTTGAGCAAAAGGCTGCACACACGCAATTCAAGTTGCTCTGATTGTCATTTAGAGTTACATTATAGGATTATTCAACAACAAGTCAAAATGTGCTCGTGAAAGGCAGAAAACAACACTTTGATAGTTTGATATAACTTGAGAACGAATGCAAAAAACAGTCCACTCTAAGAACAGGCCGCTTGGACACTTTCAGAACAGCTCTGTTAATGACTGAAAACAGCTCTCGAAGAGATTGTCAAAAGAGACTCTGAAAACGAAACGTTGATCACTTTTGAGCAAAAGGCTGCACACACGCAATTCAAGTTGCTCTGATTGTCATTTAGAGTTACATTATAGGATTATTCAACAACAAGTCAAAATGTGCTCGTGAAAGGCAGAAAACAACACTTTGATAGTTTGATATAACTTGAGAACGAATGCAAAAAACAGTCCACTCTAAGAACAGGCCGCTTGGACACTTTCAGAACAGCTCTGTTAATGACTGAAAACAGCTCTCGAAGAGATTGTCAAAAGAGACTCCGAAAACGAAACGTTGATCACTTTTGAGCAAAAGGCTGCACACACGCAATTCAAGTTGCTCTGATTGTCATTTAGAGTTACATTATAGGATTATTCAACAACAAGTCAAAATGTGCTCGTGAAAGGCAGAAAACAACACTTTGATAGTTTGATATAACTTGAGAACGAATGCAAAAAACAGTCCACTCTAAGAACAGGCCGCTTGGACACTTTCAGAACAGCTCTGTTAATGACTGAAAACAGCTCTCGAAGAGATTGTCAAAAGAGACTCCGAAAACGAAACGTTGATCACTTTTGAGCAAAAGGCTGCACACACGCAATTCAAGTTGCTCTGATTGTCATTTAGAGTTACATTATAGGATTATTCAACAACAAGTCAAAATGTGCTCGTGAAAGGCAGAAAACAACACTTTGATAGTTTGATATAACTTGAGAACGAATGCAAAAAACAGTCCACTCTAAGAACAGGCCGCTTGGACACTTTCAGAACAGCTCTGTTAATGACTGAAAACAGCTCTCGAAGAGATTGTCAAAAGAGACTCTGAAAACGAAACGTTGATCACTTTTGAGCAAAAGGCTGCACACACGCAATTCAAGTTGCTCTGATTGTCATGTAGAGTTACATTATAGGATTATTCAACAACAAGTCAAAATGTGCTCGTGAAAGGCAGAAAACAACACTTTGATAGTTTGATATAACTTGAGAACGAATGCAAAAAACAGTCCACTCTAAGAACAGGCCGCTTGGACACTTTCAGAACAGCTCTGTTAATGACTGAAAACAGCTCTCGAAGAGATTGTCAAAAGAGACTCCGAAAACGAAACGTTGATCACTTTTGAGCAAAAGGCTGCACACACGCAATTCAAGTTGCTCTGATTGTCATTTAGAGTTACATTATAGGATTATTCAACAACAAGTCAAAATGTGCTCGTGAAAGGCAGAAAACAACACTTTGATAGTTTGATATAACTTGAGAACGAATGCAAAAAACAGTCCACTCTAAGAACAGGCCGCTTGGACACTTTCAGAACAGCTCTGTTAATGACTGAAAACAGCTCTCGAAGAGATTGTCAAAAGAGACTCTGAAAACGAAACGTTGATCACTTTTGAGCAAAAGGCTGCACACACGCAATTCAAGTTGCTCTGATTGTCATTTAGAGTTACATTATAGGATTATTCAACAACAAGTCAAAATGTGCTCGTGAAAGGCAGAAAACAACACTTTGATAGTTTGATATAACTTGAGAACGAATGCAAAAAACAGTCCACTCTAAGAACAGGCCGCTTGGACACTTTCAGAACAGCTCTGTTAATGACTGAAAACAGCTCTCGAAGAGATTGTCAAAAGAGACTCCGAAAACGAAACGTTGATCACTTTTGAGCAAAAGGCTGCACACACGCAATTCAAGTTGCTCTGATTGTCATTTAGAGTTACATTATAGGATTATTCAACAACAAGTCAAAATGTGCTCGTGAAAGGCAGAAAACAACACTTTGATAGTTTGATATAACTTGAGAACGAATGCAAAAAACAGTCCACTCTAAGAACAGGCCGCTTGGACACTTTCAGAACAGCTCTGTTAATGACTGAAAACAGCTCTCGAAGAGATTGTCAAAAGAGACTCCGAAAACGAAACGTTGATCACTTTTGAGCAAAAGGCTGCACACACGCAATTCAAGTTGCTCTGATTGTCATTTAGAGTTACATTATAGGATTATTCAACAACAAGTCAAAATGTGCTCGTGAAAGGCAGAAAACAACACTTTGATAGTTTGATATAACTTGAGAACGAATGCAAAAAACAGTCCACTCTAAGAACAGGCCGCTTGGACACTTTCAGAACAGCTCTGTTAATGACTGAAAACAGCTCTCGAAGAGATTGTCAAAAGAGACTCTGAAAACGAAACGTTGATCACTTTTGAGCAAAAGGCTGCACACACGCAATTCAAGTTGCTCTGATTGTCATGTAGAGTTACATTATAGGATTATTCAACAACAAGTCAAAATGTGCTCGTGAAAGGCAGAAAACAACACTTTGATAGTTTGATATAACTTGAGAACGAATGCAAAAAACAGTCCACTCTAAGAACAGGCCGCTTGGACACTTTCAGAACAGCTCTGTTAATGACTGAAAACAGCTCTCGAAGAGATTGTCAAAAGAGACTCTGAAAACGAAACGTTGATCACTTTTGAGCAAAAGGCTGCACACACGCAATTCAAGTTGCTCTGATTGTCATTTAGAGTTACATTATAGGATTATTCAACAACAAGTCAAAATGTGCTCGTGAAAGGCAGAAAACAACACTTTGATAGTTTGATATAACTTGAGAACGAATGCAAAAAACAGTCCACTCTAAGAACAGGCCGCTTGGACACTTTCAGAACAGCTCTGTTAATGACTGAAAACAGCTCTCGAAGAGATTGTCAAAAGAGACTCCGAAAACGAAACGTTGATCACTTTTGAGCAAAAGGCTGCACACACGCAATTCAAGTTGCTCTGATTGTCATTTAGAGTTACATTATAGGATTATTCAACAACAAGTCAAAATGTGCTCGTGAAAGGCAGAAAACAACACTTTGATAGTTTGATATAACTTGAGAACGAATGCAAAAAA
Organism: Nansenia antarctica; assembly: GCF_963989245.1. Lineage (NCBI taxonomy): Eukaryota > Metazoa > Chordata > Actinopteri > Argentiniformes > Microstomatidae > Nansenia > Nansenia antarctica. Next base: position 25,133 of record NW_027662709.1, on the reverse strand, counting down.
CAGTCCACTCTAAGAACAGGCCGCTTGGACACTTTCAGAACAGCTCTGTTAATGACTGAAAACAGCTCTCGAAGAGATTGTCAAAAGAGACTCCGAAAACGAAACGTTGATCACTTTTGAGCAAAAGGCTGCACACACGCAATTCAAGTTGCTCTGATTGTCATTTAGAGTTACATTATAGGATTATTCAACAACAAGTCAAAATGTGCTCGTGAAAGGCAGAAAACAACACTTTGATAGTTTGATATAACTTGAGAACGAATGCAAAAAACAGTCCACTCTAAGAACAGGCCGCTTGGACACTTTCAGAACAGCTCTGTTAATGACTGAAAACAGCTCTCGAAGAGATTGTCAAAAGAGACTCTGAAAACGAAACGTTGATCACTTTTGAGCAAAAGGCTGCACACACGCAATTCAAGTTGCTCTGATTGTCATGTAGAGTTACATTATAGGATTATTCAACAACAAGTCAAAATGTGCTCGTGAAAGGCAGAAAACAACACTTTGATAGTTTGATATAACTTGAGAACGAATGCAAAAAACAGTCCACTCTAAGAACAGGCCGCTTGGACACTTTCAGAACAGCTCTGTTAATGACTGAAAACAGCTCTCGAAGAGATTGTCAAAAGAGACTCCGAAAACGAAACGTTGATCACTTTTGAGCAAAAGGCTGCACACACGCAATTCAAGTTGCTCTGATTGTCATTTAGAGTTACATTATAGGAGCATTCAGCAACAAGTCAAAATGTGCTCTAGAAAAGCAGAAAACAACACTGATAGAACTTGAGAACGAATGCAAAAAACAGTCCACTCTAAGAACAGGCCGCTTGGACACTTTCAGAACAGCTCTGTTAATGACTGAAAACAGCTCTCGAAGAGATTGTCAAAAGAGACTCTGAAAACGAAACGTTGATCACTTTTGAGCAAAAGGCTGCACACACGCAATTCAAGTTGCTCTGATTGTCATTTAGAGTTACATTATAGGATTATTCAACAACAAGTCAAAATGTGCTCGTGAAAGGCAGAAAACAACACTTTGATAGTTTGATATAACTTGAGAACGAATGCAAAAAACAGTCCACTCTAAGAACAGGCCGCTTGGACACTTTCAGAACAGCTCTGTTAATGACTGAAAACAGCTCTCGAAGAGATTGTCAAAAGAGACTCCGAAAACGAAACGTTGATCACTTTTGAGCAAAAGGCTGCACACACGCAATTCAAGTTGCTCTGATTGTCATTTAGAGTTACATTATAGGAGCATTCAGCAACAAGTCAAAATGTGCTCGTGAAAGGCAGAAAACAACACTTTGATAGTTTGATATAACTTGAGAACGAATGCAAAAAACAGTCCACTCTAAGAACAGGCCGCTTGGACACTTTCAGAACAGCTCTGTTAATGACTGAAAACAGCTCTCGAAGAGATTGTCAAAAGAGACTCCGAAAACGAAACGTTGATCACTTTTGAGCAAAAGGCTGCACACACGCAATTCAAGTTGCTCTGATTGTCATTTAGAGTTACATTATAGGAGCATTCAGCAACAAATCAAAATGTGCTCTAGAAAAGCAGAAAACAACACTGATAGAACTTGAGAACGAATGCAAAAAACAGTCCACTCTAAGAACAGGCCGCTTGGACACTTTCAGAACAGCTCTGTTAATGACTGAAAACAGCTCTCGAAGAGATTGTCAAAAGAGACTCTGAAAACGAAACGTTGATCACTTTTGAGCAAAAGGCTGCACACACGCAATTCAAGTTGCTCTGATTGTCATTTAGAGTTACATTATAGGATTATTCAACAACAAGTCAAAATGTGCTCGTGAAAGGCAGAAAACAACACTTTGATAGTTTGATATAACTTGAGAACGAATGCAAAAAACAGTCCACTCTAAGAACAGGCCGCTTGGACACTTTCAGAACAGCTCTGTTAATGACTGAAAACAGCTCTCGAAGAGATTGTCAAAAGAGACTCTGAAAACGAAACGTTGATCACTTTTGAGCAAAAGGCTGCACACACGCAATTCAAGTTGCTCTGATTGTCATTTAGAGTTACATTATAGGATTATTCAACAACAAGTCAAAATGTGCTCGTGAAAGGCAGAAAACAACACTTTGATAGTTTGATATAACTTGAGAACGAATGCAAAAAACAGTCCACTCTAAGAACAGGCCGCTTGGACACTTTCAGAACAGCTCTGTTAATGACTGAAAACAGCTCTCGAAGAGATTGTCAAAAGAGACTCCGAAAACGAAACGTTGATCACTTTTGAGCAAAAGGCTGCACACACGCAATTCAAGTTGCTCTGATTGTCATTTAGAGTTACATTATAGGATTATTCAACAACAAGTCAAAATGTGCTCGTGAAAGGCAGAAAACAACACTTTGATAGTTTGATATAACTTGAGAACGAATGCAAAAAACAGTCCACTCTAAGAACAGGCCGCTTGGACACTTTCAGAACAGCTCTGTTAATGACTGAAAACAGCTCTCGAAGAGATTGTCAAAAGAGACTCTGAAAACGAAACGTTGATCACTTTTGAGCAAAAGGCTGCACACACGCAATTCAAGTTGCTCTGATTGTCATTTAGAGTTACATTATAGGATTATACAACAACAAGTCAAAATGTGCTCGTGAAAGGCAGAAAACAACACTTTGATAGTTTGATATAACTTGAGAACGAATGCAAAAAACAGTCCACTCTAAGAACAGGCCGCTTGGACACTTTCAGAACAGCTCAGTTAATGACTGAAAACAGCTCTCGAAGCGATTGTCAAAAGAGACTCCGAAAACGGAACGTTGATCACTTTTGAGCAAAAGGCTGCACACACGCAATTCAAGTTGCTCTGATTGTCATGTAGAGTTACATTATAGGATTATTCAACAACAAGTCAAAATGTGCTCGTGAAAGGCAGAAAACAACACTTTGATAGTTTGATATAACTTGAGAACGAATGCAAAAAACAGTCCACTCTAAGAACAGGCCGCTTGGACACTTTCAGAACAGCTCTGTTAATGACTGAAAACAGCTCTCGAAGAGATTGTCAAAAGAGACTCCGAAAACGAAACGTTGATCACTTTTGAGCAAAAGGCTGCACACACGCAATTCAAGTTGCTCTGATTGTCATTTAGAGTTACACTATAGGATTATTCAACAACAAGTCAAAATGTGCTCGTGAAAGGCAGAAAACAACACTTTGATAGTTTGATATAACTTGAGAACGAATGCAAAAAACAGTCCACTCTAAGAACAGGCCGCTTGGACACTTTCAGAACAGCTCAGTTAATGACTGAAAACAGCTCTCGAAGAGATTGTCAAAAGAGACTCCGAAAACGAAACGTTGATCACTTTTGAGCAAAAGGCTGCACACACGCAATTCAAGTTGCTCTGATTGTCATGTAGAGTTACATTATAGGATTATTCAACAACAAGTCAAAATGTGCTCGTGAAAGGCAGAAAACAACACTTTGATAGTTTGATATAACTTGAGAACGAATGCAAAAAACAGTCCACTCTAAGAACAGGACGCTTGGACACTTTCAGAACAGCTCTGTTAATGACTGAAAACAGCTCTCGAAGAGATTGTCAAAAGAGACTCCGAAAACGAAACGTTGATCACTTTTGAGCAAAAGGCTGCACACACGCAATTCAAGTTGCTCTGATTGTCATTTAGAGTTACATTATAGGATTATTCAACAACAAGTCAAAATGTGCTCGTGAAAGGCAGAAAACAACACTTTGATAGTTTGATATAACTTGAGAACGAATGCAAAAAACAGTCCACTCTAAGAACAGGCCGCTTGGACACTTTCAGAACAGCTCTGTTAATGACTGAAAACAGCTCTCGAAGAGATTGTCAAAAGAGACTCTGAAAACGAAACGTTGATCACTTTTGAGCAAAAGGCTGCACACACGCAATTCAAGTTGCTCTGATTGTCATTTAGAGTTACATTATAGGATTATTCAACAACAAGTCAAAATGTGCTCGTGAAAGGCAGAAAACAACACTTTGATAGTTTGATATAACTTGAGAACGAATGCAAAAAACAGTCCACTCTAAGAACAGGCCGCTTGGACACTTTCAGAACAGCTCTGTTAATGACTGAAAACAGCTCTCGAAGAGATTGTCAAAAGAGACTCCGAAAACGAAACGTTGATCACTTTTGAGCAAAAGGCTGCACACACGCAATTCAAGTTGCTCTGATTGTCATTTAGAGTTACATTATAGGATTATTCAACAACAAGTCAAAATGTGCTCGTGAAAGGCAGAAACAACACTTTGATAGTTTGATATAACTTGAGAACGAATGCAAAAAACAGTCCACTCTAAGAACAGGCCGCTTGGACACTTTCAGAACAGCTCTGTTAATGACTGAAAACAGCTCTCGAAGAGATTGTCAAAAGAGACTCCGAAAACGAAACGTTGATCACTTTTGAGCAAAAGGCTGCACACACGCAATTCAAGTTGCTCTGATTGTCATTTAGAGTTACATTATAGGATTATTCAACAACAAGTCAAAATGTGCTCGTGAAAGGCAGAAAACAACACTTTGATAGTTTGATATAACTTGAGAACGAATGCAAAAAACAGTCCACTCTAAGAACAGGCCGCTTGGACACTTTCAGAACAGCTCTGTTAATGACTGAAAACAGCTCTCGAAGAGATTGTCAAAAGAGACTCCGAAAACGAAACGTTGATCACTTTTGAGCAAAAGGCTGCACACACGCAATTCAAGTTGCTCTGATTGTCATTTAGAGTTACATTATAGGAGCATTCAGCAACAAGTCAAAATGTGCTCGTGAAAGGCAGAAAACAACACTTTGATAGTTTGATATAACTTGAGAACGAATGCAAAAAACAGTCCACTCTAAGAACAGGCCGCTTGGACACTTTCAGAACAGCTCTGTTAATGACTGAAAACAGCTCTCGAAGAGATTGTCAAAAGAGACTCCGAAAACGAAACGTTGATCACTTTTGAGCAAAAGGCTGCACACACGCAATTCAAGTTGCTCTGATTGTCATTTAGAGTTACATTATAGGATTATTCAACAACAAGTCAAAATGTGCTCGTGAAAGGCAGAAAACAACACTTTGATAGTTTGATATAACTTGAGAACGAATGCAAAAAACAGTCCACTCTAAGAACAGGCCGCTTGGACACTTTCAGAACAGCTCTGTTAATGACTGAAAACAGCTCTCGAAGAGATTGTCAAAAGAGACTCTGAAAACGAAACGTTGATCACTTTTGAGCAAAAGGCTGCACACACGCAATTCAAGTTGCTCTGATTGTCATTTAGAGTTACATTATAGGATTATTCAACAACAAGTCAAAATGTGCTCGTGAAAGGCAGAAAACAACACTTTGATAGTTTGATATAACTTGAGAACGAATGCAAAAAACAGTCCACTCTAAGAACAGGCCGCTTGGACACTTTCAGAACAGCTCTGTTAATGACTGAAAACAGCTCTCGAAGAGATTGTCAAAAGAGACTCCGAAAATGAAACGTTGATCACTTTTGAGCAAAAGGCTGCACACACGCAATTCAAGTTGCTCTGATTGTCATTTAGAGTAACATTATAGGATTATTCAACAACAAGTCAAAATGTGCTCGTGAAAGGCAGAAAACAACACTTTGATAGTTTGATATAACTTGAGAACGAATGCAAAAAACAGTCCACTCTAAGAACAGGCCGCTTGGACACTTTCAGAACAGCTCTGTTAATGACTGAAAACAGCTCTCGAAGAGATTGTCAAAAGAGACTCTGAAAACGAAACGTTGATCACTTTTGAGCAAAAGGCTGCACACACGCAATTCAAGTTGCTCTGATTGTCATTTAGAGTTACATTATAGGATTATTCAACAACAAGTCAAAATGTGCTCGTGAAAGGCAGAAAACAACACTTTGATAGTTTGATATAACTTGAGAACGAATGCAAAAAACAGTCCACTCTAAGAACAGGCCGCTTGGACACTTTCAGAACAGCTCTGTTAATGACTGAAAACAGCTCTCGAAGAGATTGTCAAAAGAGACTCCGAAAACGAAACGTTGATCACTTTTGAGCAAAAGGCTGCACACACAATTCAAGTTGCTCTGATTGTCATTTAGAGTTACATTATAGGATTATTCAACAACAAGTCAAAATGTGCTCGTGAAAGGCAGAAAACAACACTTTGATAGTTTGATATAACTTGAGAACGAATGCAAAAAACACAGTCCACTCTAAGAACAGGCCGCTTGGACACTTTCAGAACAGCTCTGTTAATGCCTGAAAACAGCTCTCGAAGAGATTGTCAAAAGAGACTCCGAAAACGAAACGTTGATCACTTTTGAGCAAAAGGCTGCACACACGCAATTCAAGTTGCTCTGATTGTCATTTAGAGTTACATTATAGGATTATTCAACAACAAGTCAAAATGTGCTCGTGAAAGGCAGAAAACAACACTTTGATAGTTTGATATAACTTGAGAACGAATGCAAAAAACAGTCCACTCTAAGAACAGGCCGCTTGGACATTTTCAGAACAGCTCTGTTAATGACTGAAAACAGCTCTCGAAGAGATTGTCAAAAGAGACTCTGAAAACGAAACGTTGATCACTTTTGAGTAAAAGGCTGCACACACGCAATTCAAGTTGCTCTGATTGTCATTTAGAGTTACATTATAGGATTATTCAACAACAAGTCAAAATGTGCTCGTGAAAGGCAGAAAACAACACTTTGATAGTTTGATATAACTTGAGAACGAATGCAAAAAACACAGTCCACTCTAAGAACAGGCCGCTTGGACACTTTCAGAACAGCTCTGTTAATGACTGAAAACAGCTCTCGAAGAGATTGTCAAAAGAGACTCCGAAAACGAAACGTTGATCACTTTTGAGCAAAAGGCTGCACACACGCAATTCAAGTTGCTCTGATTGTCATTTAGAGTTACATTATAGGATTATTCAACAACAAGTCAAAATGTGCTCGTGAAAGGCAGAAAACAACACTTTGATAGTTTGATATAACTTGAGAACGAATGCAAAAAACAGTCCACTCTAAGAACAGGCCGCTTGGACACTTTCAGAACAGCTCTGTTAATGACTGAAAACAGCTCTCGAAGAGATTGTCAAAAGAGACTCCGAAAACGAAACGTTGATCACTTTTGAGCAAAAGGCTGCACACACAATTCAAGTTGCTCTGATTGTCATTTAGAGTTACATTATAGGATTATTCAACAACAAGTCAAAATGTGCTCGTGAAAGGCAGAAAACAACACTTTGATAGTTTGATATAACTTGAGAACGAATGCAAAAAACACAGTCCACTCTAAGAACAGGCCGCTTGGACACTTTCAGAACAGCTCTGTTAATGACTGAAAACAGCTCTCGAAGAGATTGTCAAAAGAGACTCCGAAAACGAAACGTTGATCACTTTTGAGCAAAAGGCTGCACACACGCAATTCAAGTTGCTCTGATTGTCATTTAGAGTTACATTATAGGATTATTCAACAACAAGTCAAAATGTGCTCGTGAAAGGCAGAAAACAACACTTTGATAGTTTGATATAACTTGAGAACGAATGCAAAAAACACAGTCCACTCTAAGAACAGGCCGCTTGGACACTTTCAGAACAGCTCTGTTAATGACTGAAAACAGCTCTCGAAGAGATTGTCAAAAGAGACTCCGAAAACGAAACGTTGATCACTTTTGAGCAAAAGGCTGCACACACGCAATTCAAGTTGCTCTGATTGTCATTTAGAGTTACATTATAGGATTATTCAACAACAAGTCAAAATGTGCTCGTGAAAGGCAGAAAACAACACTTTGATAGTTTGATATAACTTGAGAACGAATGCAAAAAACAGTCCACTCTAAGAACAGGCCGCTTGGACACTTTCAGAACAGCTCTGTTAATGACTGAAAACAGCTCTCGAAGAGATTGTCAAAAGAGACTCCGAAAACGAAACGTTGATCACTTTTGAGCAAAAGGCTGCACACACGCAATTCAAGTTGCTCTGATTGTCATTTAGAGTTACATTATAGGATTATTCAACAACAAGTCAAAATGTGCTCGTGAAAGGCAGAAAACAACACTTTGATAGTTTGATATAACTTGAGAACGAATGCAAAAAACAGTCCACTCTAAGAACAGGCCGCTTGGACATTTTCAGAACAGCTCTGTTAATGACTGAAAACAGCTCTCGAAGAGATTGTCAAAAGAGACTCTGAAAACGAAACGTTGATCACTTTTGAGCAAAAGGCTGCACACACGCAATTCAAGTTGCTCTGATTGTCATTTAGAGTTACATTATAGGATTATTCAACAACAAGTCAAAATGTGCTCGTGAAAGGCAGAAAACAACACTTTGATAGTTTGATATAACTTGAGAACGAATGCAAAAAACACAGTCCACTCTAAGAACAGGCCGCTTGGACACTTTCAGAACAGCTCTGTTAATGACTGAAAACAGCTCTCGAAGAGATTGTCAAAAGAGACTCCGAAAACGAAACGTTGATCACTTTTGAGCAAAAGGCTGCACACACGCAATTCAAGTTGCTCTGATTGTCATTTAGAGTTACATTATAGGATTATTCAACAACAAGTCAAAATGTGCTCGTGAAAGGCAGAAAACAACTCTTTGATAGTTTGATATAACTTGAGAACGAATGCAAAAAACAGTCCACTCTAAGAACAGGCCGCTTGGACACTTTCAGAACAGCTCTGTTAATGACTGAAAACAGCTCTCGAAGAGATTGTCAAAAGAGACTCTGAAAACGAAACGTTGATCACTTTTGAGCAAAAGGCTGCACACACGCAATTCAAGATGCTCTGATTGTCATTTAGAGTTACATTATAGGATTATTCAACAAGTCAAAATGTGCTCGTGAAAGGCAGAAAACAACACTTTGATAGTTTGATATAACTTGAGAACGAATGCAAAAAACAGTCCACTCTAAGAACAGGCCGCTTGGACACTTTCAGAACAGCTCTGTTAATGACTGAAAACAGCTCTCGAAGAGATTGTCAAAAGAGACTCCGAAAACGAAACGTTGATCACTTTTGAGCAAAAGGCTGCACACACGCAATTCAAGTTGCTCTGATTGTCATTTAGAGTTACATTATAGGATTATTCAACAACAAGTCAAAATGTGCTCGTGAAAGGCAGAAAACAACACTTTGATAGTTTGATATAACTTGAGAACGAATGCAAAAAACACAGTCCACTCTAAGAACAGGCCGCTTGGACACTTTCAGAACAGCTCTGTTAATGACTGAAAACAGCTCTCGAAGAGATTGTCAAAAGAGACTCCGAAAACGAAACGTTGATCACTTTTGAGCAAAAGGCTGCACACACGCAATTCAAGTTGCTCTGATTGTCATTTAGAGTTACATTATAGGATTATTCAACAACAAGTCAAAATGTGCTCGTGAAAGGCAGAAAACAACACTTTGATAGTTTGATATAACTTGAGAACGAATGCAAAAAACAGTCCACTCTAAGAACAGGCCGCTTGGACACTTTCAGAACAGCTCTGTTAATGACTGAAAACAGCTCTCGAAGAGATTGTCAAAAGAGACTCCGAAAACGAAACGTTGATCACTTTTGAGCAAAAGGCTGCACACACGCAATTCAAGTTGCTCTGATTGTCATTTAGAGTTACATTATAGGATTATTCAACAACAAGTCAAAATGTGCTCGTGAAAGGCAGAAAACAACACTTTGATAGTTTGATATAACTTGAGAACGAATGCAAAAAACAGTCCACTCTAAGAACAGGCCGCTTGGACATTTTCAGAACAGCTCTGTTAATGACTGAAAACAGCTCTCGAAGAGATTGTCAAAAGAGACTCTGAAAACGAAACGTTGATCACTTTTGAGCAAAAGGCTGCACACACGCAATTCAAGTTGCTCTGATTGTCATTTAGAGTTACATTATAGGATTATTCAACAACAAGTCAAAATGTGCTCGTGAAAGGCAGAAAACAACACTTTGATAGTTTGATATAACTTGAGAACGAATGCAAAAAACAGTCCACTCTAAGAACAGGCCGCTTGGACACTTTCAGAACAGCTCTGTTAATGACTGAAAACAGCTCTCGAAGAGATTGTCAAAAGAGACTCTGAAAACGAAACGTTGATCACTTTTGAGCAAAAGGCTGCACACACGCAATTCAAGATGCTCTGATTGTCATTTAGAGTTACATTATAGGATTATTCAACAAGTCAAAATGTGCTCGTGAAAGGCAGAAAACAACACTTTGATAGTTTGATATAACTTGAGAACGAATGCAAAAAACAGTCCACTCTAAGAACAGGCCGCTTGGACACTTTCAGAACAGCTCTGTTAATGACTGAAAACAGCTCTCGAAGAGATTGTCAAAAGAGACTCCGAAAACGAAACGTTGGTCACTTTTGAGCAAAAGGCTGCACACACGCAATTCAAGTTGCTCTGATTGTCATTTAGAGTTACATTATAGGATTATTCAACAACAAGTCAAAATGTGCTCGTGAAAGGCAGAAAACAACACTTTGATAGTTTGATATAACTTGAGAACGAATGCAAAAAACAGTCCACTCTAAGAACAGGCCGCTTGGACACTTTCAGAACAGCTCTGTTAATGACTGAAAACAGCTCTCGAAGAGATTGTCAAAAGAGACTCCGAAAACGAAACGTTGATCACTTTTGAGCAAAAGGCTGCACACACGCAATTCAAGTTGCTCTGATTGTCATTTAGAGTTACATTATAGGATTATTCAACAACAAGTCAAAATGTGCTCGTGAAAGGCAGAAAACAACACTTTGATAGTTTGATATAACTTGAGAACGAATGCAAAAAACAGTCCACTCTAAGAACAGGCCGCTTGGACACTTTCAGAACAGCTCTGTTAATGACTGAAAACAGCTCTCGAAGAGATTGTCAAAAGAGACTCCGAAAACGAAACGTTGATCACTTTTGAGCAAAAGGCTGCACACACGCAATTCAAGTTGCTCTGATTGTCATTTAGAGTTACATTATAGGATTATTCAACAACAAGTCAAAATGTGCTCGTGAAAGGCAGAAAACAACACTTTGATAGTTTGATATAACTTGAGAACGAATGCAAAAAACAGTCCACTCTAAGAACAGGCCGCTTGGACACTTTCAGAACAGCTCTGTTAATGACTGAAAACAGCTCTCGAAGAGATTGTCAAAAGAGACTCCGAAAACGAAACGTTGATCACTTTTGAGCAAAAGGCTGCACACACGCAATTCAAGTTGCTCTGATTGTCATTTAGAGTTACATTATAGGATTATTCAACAACAAGTCAAAATGTGCTCGTGAAAGGCAGAAAACAACACTTTGATAGTTTGATATAACTTGAGAACGAATGCAAAAAACAGTCCACTCTAAGAACAGGCCGCTTGGACATTTTCAGAACAGCTCTGTTAATGACTGAAAACAGCTCTCGAAGAGATTGTCAAAAGAGACTCCGAAAACGAAACGTTGATCACTTTTGAGCAAAAGGCTGCGCACACGCAATTCAAGTTGCTCTGATTGTCATTTAGAGTTACATTATAGGATTATTCAACAACAAGTCAAAATGTGCTCGTGAAAGGCAGAAAACAACTCTTTGATAGTTTGATATAACTTGAGAACGAATGCAAAAAACAGTCCACTCTAAGAACAGGCCGCTTGGACACTTTCAGAACAGCTCTGTTAATGACTGAAAACAGCTCTCGAAGAGATTGTCAAAAGAGACTCTGAAAACGAAACGTTGATCACTTTTGAGCAAAAGGCTGCACACACGCAATTCAAGATGCTCTGATTGTCATTTAGAGTTACATTATAGGATTATTCAACAACAAGTCAAAATGTGCTCGTGAAAGGCAGAAAACAACACTTTGATAGTTTGATATAACTTGAGAACGAATGCAAAAAACAGTCCACTCTAAGAACAGGCCGCTTGGACACTTTCAGAACAGCTCTGTTAATGACTGAAAACAGCTCTCGAAGAGATTGTCAAAAGAGACTCCGAAAACGAAACGTTGATCACTTTTGAGCAAAAGGCTGCACACACGCAATTCAAGTTGCTCTGATTGTCATTTAGAGTTACATTATAGGATTATTCAACAACAAGTCAAAATGTGCTCGTGAAAGGCAGAAAACAACACTTTGATAGTTTGATATAACTTGAGAACGAATGCAAAAAACAGTCCACTCTAAGAACAGGCCGCTTGGACACTTTCAGAACAGCTCTGTTAATGACTGAAAACAGCTCTCGAAGAGATTGTCAAAAGAGACTCTGAAAACGAAACGTTGATCACTTTTGAGCAAAAGGCTGCACACACGCAATTCAAGTTGCTCTGATTGTCATTTAGAGTTACATTATAGGATTATTCAACAACAAGTCAAAATGTGCTCGTGAAAGGCAGAAAACAACACTTTGATAGTTTGATATAACTTGAGAACGAATGCAAAAAACAGTCCACTCTAAGAACAGGCCGCTTGGACACTTTCAGAACAGCTCTGTTAATGACTGAAAACAGCTCTCGAAGAGATTGTCAAAAGAAACTCTGAAAACGAAACGTTGATCACTTTTGAGCAAAAGGCTGCACACACGCAATTCAAGTTGCTCTGATTGTCATTTAGAGTTACATTATAGGATTATTCAACAACAAGTCAAAATGTGCTCGTGAAAGGCAGAAAACAACACTTTGATAGTTTGATATAACTTGAGAACGAATGCAAAAAACAGTCCACTCTAAGAACAGGCCGCTTGGACACTTTCAGAACAGCTCTGTTAATGACTGAAAACAGCTCTCGAAGAGATTGTCAAAAGATACTCTGAAAACGAAACGTTGATCACTTTTGAGCAAAAGGCTGCACACACGCAATTCAAGTTGCTCTGATTGTCATTTAGAGTTACATTATAGGATTATTCAACAACAAGTCAAAATGTGCTCGTGAAAGGCAGAAAACAACACTTTGATAGTTTGATATAACTTGAGAACGAATGCAAAAAACAGTCCACTCTAAGAACAGGCCGCTTGGACACTTTCAGAACAGCTCTGTTAATGACTGAAAACAGCTCTCGAAGAGATTGTCAAAAGAGACTCCGAAAACGAAACGTTGGTCACTTTTGAGCAAAAGGCTGCACACACGCAATTCAAGTTGCTCTGATTGTCATTTAGAGTTACATTATAGGATTATTCAACAACAAGTCAAAATGTGCTCGTGAAAGGCAGAAAACAACACTTTGATAGTTTGATATAACTTGAGAACGAATGCAAAAAACAGTCCACTCTAAGAACAGGCCGCTTGGACACTTTCAGAACAGCTCTGTTAATGACTGAAAACAGCTCTCGAAGAGATTGTCAAAAGAGACTCCGAAAACGAAACGTTGATCACTTTTGAGCAAAAGGCTGCACACACGCAATTCAAGTTGCTCTGATTGTCATTTAGAGTTACATTATAGGATTATTCAACAACAAGTCAAAATGTGCTCGTGAAAGGCAGAAAACAACACTTTGATAGTTTGATATAACTTGAGAACGAATGCAAAAAACAGTCCACTCTAAGAACAGGCCGCTTGGACACTTTCAGAACAGCTCTGTTAATGACTGAAAACAGCTCTCGAAGAGATTGTCAAAAGAGACTCTGAAAACGAAACGTTGATCACTTTTGAGCAAAAGGCTGCACACACGCAATTCAAGTTGCTCTGATTGTCATTTAGAGTTACATTATAGGATTATTCAACAACAAGTCAAAATGTGCTCGTGAAAGGCAGGAAAACAACACTTTGATAGTTTGATATAACTTGAGAACGAATGCAAAAAACAGTCCACTCTAAGAACAGGCCGCTTGGACACTTTCAGAACAGCTCTGTTAATGACTGAAAACAGCTCTCGAAGAGATTGTCAAAAGAAACTCTGAAAACGAAACGTTGATCACTTTTGAGCAAAAGGCTGCACACACGCAATTCAAGTTGCTCTGATTGTCATTTAGAGTTATTTTATAGGATTATTCAACAACAAGTCAAAATGTGCTCGTGAAAGGCAGAAAACAACACTTTGATAGTTTGATATAACTTGAGAACGAATGCAAAAAACAGTCCACTCGAAGAACAGGCCGCTTGGACACTTTCAGAACAGCTCTGTTAATGACTGAAAACAGCTCTCGAAGAGATTGTCAAAAGAGACTCCGAAAACGAAACGTTGATCACTTTTGAGCAAAAGGCTGCACACACGCAATTCAAGTTGCTCTGATTGTCATTTAGAGTTACATTATAGGATTATTCAACAACAAGTCAAAATGTGCTCGTGAAAGGCAGAAAACAACACTTTGATAGTTTGATATAACTTGAGAACGAATGCAAAAAACAGTCCACTCTAAGAACAGGCCGCTTGGACACTTTCAGAACAGCTCTGTTAATGACTGAAAACAGCTCTCGAAGAGATTGTCAAAAGAGACTCCGAAAACGAAACGTTGATCACTTTTGAGCAAAAGGCTGCACACACAATTCAAGTTGCTCTGATTGTCATTTAGAGTTACATTATAGGATTATTCAACAACAAGTCAAAATGTGCTCGTGAAAGGCAGAAAACAACACTTTGATAGTTTGATATAACTTGAGAACGAATGCAAAAAACAGTCCACTCTAAGAACAGGCCGCTTGGACACTTTCAGAACAGCTCTGTTAATGACTGAAAACAGCTGTCGAAGAGATTGTCAAAAGAGACTCCGAAAACGAAACGTTGATCACTTTTGAGCAAAAGGCTGCACACACGCAATTCAAGTTGCTCTGATTGGCATTTAGAGTTACATTATAGGAGCATTCAGCAACAAGTCAAAATGTGCTCTAGAAAAGCAGAAAACAACACTGATAGAACTTGAGAACGAATGCAAAAAACAGTCCACTCTAAGAACAGGCCGCTTGGACACTTTCAGAACAGCTCTGTTAATGACTGAAAACAGCTCTCGAAGAGATTGTCAAAAGAGACTCTGAAAACGAAACGTTGATCACTTTTGAGCAAAAGGCTGCACACACGCAATTCAAGTTGCTCTGATTGTCATTTAGAGTTACATTATAGGATTATTCAACAACAAGTCAAAATGTGCTCGTGAAAGGCAGAAAACAACACTTTGATAGTTTGATATAACTTGAGAACGAATGCAAAAAACAGTCCACTCTAAGAACAGGCCGCTTGGACACTTTCAGAACAGCTCTGTTAATGACTGAAAACAGCTCTCGAAGAGATTGTCAAAAGAGACTCCGAAAACGAAACGTTGATCACTTTTGAGCAAAAGGCTGCACACACGCAATTCAAGTTGCTCTGCTTGTCATTTAGAGTTACATTATAGGAGCATTCAGCAACAAGTCAAAATGTGCTCGTGAAAGGCAGAAAACAACACTTTGATAGTTTGATATAACTTGAGAACGAATGCAAAAAACAGTCCACTCTAAGAACAGGCCGCTTGGACACTTTCAGAACAGCTCTGTTAATGACTGAAAACAGCTCTCGAAGAGATTGTCAAAAGAGACTCCGAAAACGAAACGTTGATCACTTTTGAGCAAAAGGCTGCACACACGCAATTCAAGTTGCTCTGATTGTCATTTAGAGTTACATTATAGGATTATTCAACAACAAGTCAAAATGTGCTCGTGAAAGGCAGAAAACAACACTTTGATAGTTTGATATAACTTGAGAACGAATGCAAAAAACAGTCCACTCTAAGAACAGGCCGCTTGGACACTTTCAGAACAGCTCTGTTAATGACTGAAAACAGCTCTCGAAGAGATTGTCAAAAGAGACTCCGAAAACGAAACGTTGATCACTTTTGAGCAAAAGGCTGCACACACGCAATTCAAGTTGCTCTGATTGTCATTTAGAGTTACATTATAGGATTATTCAACAACAAGTCAAAATGTGCTCGTGAAAGGCAGAAAACAACACTTTGATAGTTTGATATAACTTGAGAACGAATGCAAAAAACAGTCCACTCTAAGAACAGGCCGCTTGGACACTTTCAGAACAGCTCTGTTAATGACTGAAAACAGCTCTCGAAGAGATTGTCAAAAGAGACTCCGAAAACGAAACGTTGATCACTTTTGAGCAAAAGGCTGCACACACGCAATTCAAGTTGCTCTGATTGTCATTTAGAGTTACATTATAGGATTATTCAACAACAAGTCAAAATGTGCTCGTGAAAGGCAGAAAACAACACTTTGATAGTTTGATATAACTTGAGAACGAATGCAAAAAACAGTCCACTCTAAGAACAGGCCGCTTGGACACTTTCAGAACAGCTCTGTTAATGACTGAAAACAGCTCTCGAAGAGATTGTCAAAAGAGACTCCGAAAACGAAACGTTGATCACTTTTGAGCAAAAGGCTGCACACACAATTCAAGTTGCTCTGATTGTCATTTAGAGTTACATTATAGGATTATTCAACAACAAGTCAAAATGTGCTCGTGAAAGGCAGAAAACAACACTTTGATAGTTTGATATAACTTGAGAACGAATGCAAAAAACAGTCCACTCTAAGAACAGGCCGCTTGGACACTTTCAGAACAGCTCTGTTAATGACTGAAAACAGCTCTCGAAGAGATTGTCAAAAGAGACTCCGAAAACGAAACGTTGATCACTTTTGAGCAAAAGGCTGCACACACGCAATTCAAGTTGCTCTGATTGGCATTTAGAGTTACATTATAGGAGCATTCAGCAACAAGTCAAAATGTGCTCTAGAAAAGCAGAAAACAACACTGATAGAACTTGAGAACGAATGCAAAAAACAGTCCACTCTAAGAACAGGCCGCTTGGACACTTTCAGAACAGCTCTGTTAATGACTGAAAACAGCTCTCGAAGAGATTGTCAAAAGAGACTCTGAAAACGAAACGTTGATCACTTTTGAGCAAAAGGCTGCACACACAATTCAAGTTGCTCTGATTGTCATTTAGAGTTACATTATAGGATTATTCAACAACAAGTCAAAATGTGCTCGTGAAAGGCAGAAAACAACACTTTGATAGTTTGATATAACTTGAGAACGAATGCAAAAAACAGTCCACTCTAAGAACAGGCCGCTTGGACACTTTCAGAACAGCTCTGTTAATGACTGAAAACAGCTCTCGAAGAGATTGTCAAAAGAGACTCCGAAAACGAAACGTTGATCACTTTTGAGCAAAAGGCTGCACACACGCAATTCAAGTTGCTCTGATTGGCATTTAGAGTTACATTATAGGAGCATTCAGCAACAAGTCAAAATGTGCTCTAGAAAAGCAGAAAACAACACTGATAGAACTTGAGAACGAATGCAAAAAACAGTCCACTCTAAGAACAGGCCGCTTGGACACTTTCAGAACAGCTCTGTTAATGACTGAAAACAGCTCTCGAAGAGATTGTCAAAAGAGACTCTGAAAACGAAACGTTGATCACTTTTGAGCAAAAGGCTGCACACACGCAATTCAAGTTGCTCTGATTGTCATTTAGAGTTACATTATAGGATTATTCAACAACAAGTCAAAATGTGCTCGTGAAAGGCAGAAAACAACACTTTGATAGTTTGATATAACTTGAGAACGAATGCAAAAAACAGTCCACTCTAAGAACAGGCCGCTTGGACACTTTCAGAACAGCTCTGTTAATGACTGAAAACAGCTCTCGAAGAGATTGTCAAAAGAGACTCCGAAAACGAAACGTTGATCACTTTTGAGCAAAAGGCTGCACACACGCAATTCAAGTTGCTCTGATTGTCATTTAGAGTTACATTATAGGAGCATTCAGCAACAAGTCAAAATGTGCTCGTGAAAGGCAGAAAACAACACTTTGATAGTTTGATATAACTTGAGAACGAATGCAAAAAACAGTCCACTCTAAGAACAGGCCGCTTGGACACTTTCAGAACAGCTCTGTTAATGACTGAAAACAGCTCTCGAAGAGATTGTCAAAAGAGACTCCGAAAACGAAACGTTGATCACTTTTGAGCAAAAGGCTGCACACACGCAATTCAAGTTGCTCTGATTGTCATTTAGAGTTACATTATAGGATTATTCAACAACAAGTCAAAATGTGCTCGTGAAAGGCAGAAAACAACACTTTGATAGTTTGATATAACTTGAGAACGAATGCAAAAAACAGTCCACTCTAAGAACAGGCCGCTTGGACACTTTCAGAACAGCTCTGTTAATGACTGAAAACAGCTCTCGAAGAGATTGTCAAAAGAGACTCCGAAAACGAAACGTTGATCACTTTTGAGCAAAAGGCTGCACACACGCAATTCAAGTTGCTCTGATTGTCATTTAGAGTTACATTATAGGATTATTCAACAACAAGTCAAAATGTGCTCGTGAAAGGCAGAAAACAACACTTTGATAGTTTGATATAACTTGAGAACGAATGCAAAAAACAGTCCACTCTAAGAACAGGCCGCTTGGACACTTTCAGAACAGCTCTGTTAATGACTGAAAACAGCTCTCGAAGAGATTGTCAAAAGAGACTCCGAAAACGAAACGTTGGTCACTTTTGAGCAAAAGGCTGCACACACGCAATTCAAGTTGCTCTGATTGTCATTTAGAGTTACATTATAGGATTATTCAACAACAAGTCAAAATGTGCTCGTGAAAGGCAGAAAACAACACTTTGATAGTTTGATATAACTTGAGAACGAATGCAAAAAACAGTCCACTCTAAGAACAGGCCGCTTGGACACTTTCAGAACAGCTCTGTTAATGACTGAAAACAGCTCTCGAAGAGATTGTCAAAAGAGACTCCGAAAACGAAACGTTGATCACTTTTGAGCAAAAGGCTGCACACACAATTCAAGTTGCTCTGATTGTCATTTAGAGTTACATTATAGGATTATTCAACAACAAGTCAAAATGTGCTCGTGAAAGGCAGAAAACAACACTTTGATAGTTTGATATAACTTGAGAACGAATGCAAAAAACAGTCCACTCTAAGAACAGGCCGCTTGGACACTTTCAGAACAGCTCTGTTAATGACTGAAAACAGCTCTCGAAGAGATTGTCAAAAGAGACTCTGAAAACGAAACGTTGATCACTTTTGAGCAAAAGGCTGCACACACGCAATTCAAGTTGCTCTGATTGTCATTTAGAGTTACATTATAGGATTATTCAACAACAAGTCAAAATGTGCTCGTGAAAGGCAGAAAACAACACTTTGATAGTTTGATATAACTTGAGAACGAATGCAAAAAACAGTCCACTCTAAGAACAGGCCGCTTGGACACTTTCAGAACAGCTCTGTTAATGACTGAAAACAGCTCTCGAAGAGATTGTCAAAAGAGACTCCGAAAACGAAACGTTGATCACTTTTGAGCAAAAGGCTGCACACACGCAATTCAAGTTGCTCTGATTGTCATTTAGAGTTACATTATAGGAGCATTCAGCAACAAGTCAAAATGTGCTCGTGAAAGGCAGAAAACAACACTTTGATCGTTTGATATAACTTGAGAACGAATGCAAAAAACAGTCCACTCTAAGAACAGGCCGCTTGGACACTTTCAGAACAGCTCTGTTAATGACTGAAAACAGCTCTCGAAGAGATTGTCAAAAGAGACTCCGAAAACGAAACGTTGATCACTTTTGAGCAAAAGGCTGCACTCACGCAATTCAAGTTGCTCTGATTGTCATTTAGAGTTACATTATAGGATTATTCAACAACAAGTCAAAATGTGCTCGTGAAAGGCAGAAAACAACACTTTGATAGTTTGATATAACTTGAGAACGAATGCAAAAAACAGTCCACTCTAAGAACAGGCCGCTTGGACACTTTCAGAACAGCTCTGTTAATGACTGAAAACAGCTCTCGAAGAGATTGTCAAAAGAGACTCCGAAAACGAAACGTTGATCACTTTTGAGCAAAAGGCTGCACACACGCAATTCAAGTTGCTCTGATTGTCATTTAGAGTTACATTATAGGATTATTCAACAACAAGTCAAAATGTGCTCGTGAAAGGCAGAAAACAACACTTTGATAGTTTGATATAACTTGAGAACGAATGCAAAAAACAGTCCACTCTAAGAACAGGCCGCTTGGACACTTTCAGAACAGCTCTGTTAATGACTGAAAACAGCTCTCGAAGAGATTGTCAAAAGAGACTCCGAAAACGAAACGTTGGTCACTTTTGAGCAAAAGGCTGCACACACGCAATTCAAGTTGCTCTGATTGTCATTTAGAGTTACATTATAGGATTATTCAACAACAAGTCAAAATGTGCTCGTGAAAGGCAGAAAACAACACTTTGATAGTTTGATATAACTTGAGAACGAATGCAAAAAACAGTCCACTCTAAGAACAGGCCGCTTGGACACTTTCAGAACAGCTCTGTTAATGACTGAAAACAGCTCTCGAAGAGATTGTCAAAAGAGACTCCGAAAACGAAACGTTGATCACTTTTGAGCAAAAGGCTGCACACACAATTCAAGTTGCTCTGATTGTCATTTAGAGTTACATTATAGGATTATTCAACAACAAGTCAAAATGTGCTCGTGAAAGGCAGAAAACAACACTTTGATAGTTTGATATAACTTGAGAACGAATGCAAAAAACAGTCCACTCTAAGAACAGGCCGCTTGGACACTTTCAGAACAGCTCTGTTAATGACTGAAAACAGCTCTCGAAGAGATTGTCAAAAGAGACTCCGAAAACGAAACGTTGATCACTTTTGAGCAAAAGGCTGCACACACGCAATTCAAGTTGCTCTGATTGTCATTTAGAGTTACATTATAGGATTATTCAACAACAAGTCAAAATGTGCTCGTGAAAGGCAGAAAACAACACTTTGATAGTTTGATATAACTTGAGAACGAATGCAAAAAACAGTCCACTCTAAGAACAGGCCGCTTGGACACTTTCAGAACAGCTCTGTTAATGACTGAAAACAGCTCTCGAAGAGATTGTCAAAAGAGACTCCGAAAACGAAACGTTGATCACTTTTGAGCAAAAGGCTGCACACACGCAATTCAAGTTGCTCTGATTGTCATTTAGAGTTACATTATAGGATTATTCAACAACAAGTCAAAATGTGCTCGTGAAAGGCAGAAAACAACACTTTGATAGTTTGATATAACTTGAGAACGAATGCAAAAAACAGTCCACTCTAAGAACAGGCCGCTTGGTCACTTTCAGAACAGCTCTGTTAATGACTGAAAACAGCTCTCGAAGAGATTGTCAAAAGAGACTCCGAAAACGAAACGTTGATCACTTTTGAGCAAAAGGCTGCACACACGCAATTCAAGTTGCTCTGATTGTCATTTAGAGTTACATTATAGGATTATTCAACAACAAGTCAAAATGTGCTCGTGAAAGGCAGAAAACAACACTTTGATAGTTTGATATAACTTGAGAACGAATGCAAAAAACAGTCCACTCTAAGAACAGGCCGCTTGGACACTTTCAGAACAGCTCTGTTAATGACTGAAAACAGCTCTCGAAGAGATTGTCAAAAGAGACTCTGAAAACGAAACGTTGATCACTTTTGAGCAAAAGGCTGCACACACGCAATTCAAGTTGCTCTGATTGTCATTTAGAGTTACATTATAGGATTATTCAACAACAAGTCAAAATGTGCTCGTGAAAGGCAGAAAACAACACTTTGATAGTTTGATATAACTTGAGAACGAATGCAAAAAACAGTCCACTCTAAGAACAGGCCGCTTGGACACTTTCAGAACAGCTCTGTTAATGACTGAAAACAGCTCTCGAAGAGATTGTCAAAAGAGACTCCGAAAACGAAACGTTGATCACTTTTGAGCAAAAGGCTGCACACACGCAATTCAAGTTGCTCTGATTGGCATTTAGAGTTACATTATAGGAGCATTCAGCAACAAGTCAAAATGTGCTCTAGAAAAGCAGAAAACAACACTGATAGAACTTGAGAACGAATGCAAAAAACAGTCCACTCTAAGAACAGGCCGCTTGGACACTTTCAGAACAGCTCTGTTAATGACTGAAAACAGCTCTCGAAGAGATTGTCAAAAGAGACTCTGAAAACGAAACGTTGATCTTTTTTGAGCAAAAGGCTGCACACACGCAATTCAAGTTGCTCTGATTGTCATTTAGAGTTACATTATAGGATTATTCAACAACAAGTCAAAATGTGCTCGTGAAAGGCAGAAAACAACACTTTGATAGTTTGATATAACTTGAGAACGAATGCAAAAAACAGTCCACTCTAAGAACAGGCCGCTTGGACACTTTCAGAACAGCTCTGTTAATGACTGAAAACAGCTCTCGAAGAGATTGTCAAAAGAGACTCCGAAAACGAAACGTTGATCACTTTTGAGCAAAAGGCTGCACACACGCAATTCAAGTTGCTCTGATTGTCATTTAGAGTTACATTATAGGAGCATTCAGCAACAAGTCAAAATGTGCTCGTGAAAGGCAGAAAACAACACTTTGATAGTTTGATATAACTTGAGAACGAATGCAAAAAACAGTCCACTCTAAGAACAGGCCGCTTGGACACTTTCAGAACAGCTCTGTTAATGACTGAAAACAGCTCTCGAAGAGATTGTCAAAAGAGACTCCGAAAACGAAACGTTGATCACTTTTGAGCAAAAGGCTGCACACACGCAATTCAAGTTGCTCTGATTGTCATTTAGAGTTACATTATAGGATTATTCAACAACAAGTCAAAATGTGCTCGTGAAAGGCAGAAAACAACACTTTGATAGTTTGATATAACTTGAGAACGAATGCAAAAAACAGTCCACTCTAAGAACAGGCCGCTTGGACACTTTCAGAACAGCTCTGTTAATGACTGAAAACAGCTCTCGAAGAGATTGTCAAAAGAGACTCCGAAAACGAAACGTTGATCACTTTTGAGCAAAAGGCTGCACACACGCAATTCAAGTTGCTCTGATTGTCATTTAGAGTTACATTATAGGATTATTCAACAACAAGTCAAAATGTGCTCGTGAAAGGCAGAAAACAACACTTTGATAGTTTGATATAACTTGAGAACGAATGCAAAAAACAGTCCACTCTAAGAACAGGCCGCTTGGACACTTTCAGAACAGCTCTGTTAATGACTGAAAACAGCTCTCGAAGAGATTGTCAAAAGAGACTCCGAAAACGAAACGTTGGTCACTTTTGAGCAAAAGGCTGCACACACGCAATTCAAGTTGCTCTGATTGTCATTTAGAGTTACATTATAGGATTATTCAACAACAAGTCAAAATGTGCTCGTGAAAGGCAGAAAACAACACTTTGATAGTTTGATATAACTTGAGAACGAATGCAAAAAACAGTCCACTCTAAGAACAGGCCGCTTGGACACTTTCAGAACAGCTCTGTTAATGACTGAAAACAGCTCTCGAAGAGATTGTCAAAAGAGACTCCGAAAACGAAACGTTGATCACTTTTGAGCAAAAGGCTGCACACACAATTCAAGTTGCTCTGATTGTCATTTAGAGTTACATTATAGGATTATTCAACAACAAGTCAAAATGTGCTCGTGAAAGGCAGAAAACAACACTTTGATAGTTTGATATAACTTGAGAACGAATGCAAAAAACAGTCCACTCTAAGAACAGGCCGCTTGGACACTTTCAGAACAGCTCTGTTAATGACTGAAAACAGCTCTCGAAGAGATTGTCAAAAGAGACTCTGAAAACGAAACGTTGATCACTTTTGAGCAAAAGGCTGCACACACGCAATTCAAGTTGCTCTGATTGTCATTTAGAGTTACATTATAGGATTATTCAACAACAAGTCAAAATGTGCTCGTGAAAGGCAGAAAACAACACTTTGATAGTTTGATATAACTTGAGAACGAATGCAAAAAACAGTCCACTCTAAGAACAGGCCGCTTGGACACTTTCAGAACAGCTCTGTTAATGACTGAAAACAGCTCTCGAAGAGATTGTCAAAAGAGACTCCGAAAACGAAACGTTGATCACTTTTGAGCAAAAGGCTGCACACACGCAATTCAAGTTGCTCTGATTGTCATTTAGAGTTACATTATAGGAGCATTCAGCAACAAGTCAAAATGTGCTCGTGAAAGGCAGAAAACAACACTTTGATCGTTTGATATAACTTGAGAACGAATGCAAAAAACAGTCCACTCTAAGAACAGGCCGCTTGGACACTTTCAGAACAGCTCTGTTAATGACTGAAAACAGCTCTCGAAGAGATTGTCAAAAGAGACTCCGAAAACGAAACGTTGATCACTTTTGAGCAAAAGGCTGCACACACGCAATTCAAGTTGCTCTGATTGTCATTTAGAGTTACATTATAGGATTATTCAACAACAAGTCAAAATGTGCTCGTGAAAGGCAGAAAACAACACTTTGATAGTTTGATATAACTTGAGAACGAATGCAAAAAACAGTCCACTCTAAGAACAGGCCGCTTGGACACTTTCAGAACAGCTCTGTTAATGACTGAAAACAGCTCTCGAAGAGATTGTCAAAAGAGACTCCGAAAACGAAACGTTGATCACTTTTGAGCAAAAGGCTGCACACACGCAATTCAAGTTGCTCTGATTGTCATTTAGAGTTACATTATAGGATTATTCAACAACAAGTCAAAATGTGCTCGTGAAAGGCAGAAAACAACACTTTGATAGTTTGATATAACTTGAGAACGAATGCAAAAAACAGTCCACTCTAAGAACAGGCCGCTTGGACACTTTCAGAACAGCTCTGTTAATGACTGAAAACAGCTCTCGAAGAGATTGTCAAAAGAGACTCCGAAAACGAAACGTTGGTCACTTTTGAGCAAAAGGCTGCACACACGCAATTCAAGTTGCTCTGATTGTCATTTAGAGTTACATTATAGGATTATTCAACAACAAGTCAAAATGTGCTCGTGAAAGGCAGAAAACAACACTTTGATAGTTTGATATAACTTGAGAACGAATGCAAAAAACAGTCCACTCTAAGAACAGGCCGCTTGGACACTTTCAGAACAGCTCTGTTAATGACTGAAAACAGCTCTCGAAGAGATTGTCAAAAGAGACTCCGAAAACGAAACGTTGATCACTTTTGAGCAAAAGGCTGCACACACAATTCAAGTTGCTCTGATTGTCATTTAGAGTTACATTATAGGATTATTCAACAACAAGTCAAAATGTGCTCGTGAAAGGCAGAAAACAACACTTTGATAGTTTGATATAACTTGAGAACGAATGCAAAAAACA
>NW_027662710.1:17500-18761 GCF_963989245.1 Nansenia antarctica | reverse complement strand
AACATGTGCTGATATGCTAGCAGAAGACCTATCTATCTATCTGTGTATCTATCTATCTATCTATCTATCTGTGTATCTATCTATCTATCTATCTCTCTCTCTCTATCTATCTATCTGTGTATCTATCTATCTATCTGTGTATCTATCTATCTATCTATCTATCTGTGTATCTATCTATCTATCTATCTCTCTCTCTCTATCTATCTATCTGTGTATCTATCTATCTATCTGTGTATCTATCTATCTATCTATCTATCTATCTCTCTCTCTCTCTCTCTCTCTCTCTCTATCTATCTATCTATCTATCTGTGTATATATCTATCTCTCTATCTACCTACCTATCTGTGTATCTATCTCTCTATCTATCTATGAATGAATGAATGAATGAATGAATGAATGGTCTTTATTGTCATTGCTATAGTACAGGTACCAAACAACGAAATTTGGGAGGGGTGGCTCCCCTGGTGCTAGGAAAGAGAAAAAAAAAAAAAAAAAAAACAAGAAGGGAAAGGAGCTGGTTTACATAAATAAAGGCTATGTACACTATCCACTATACTATACTGTACAAATAAAACACTGTGCTGTACTCTATGCTATGCTATACCTATTCTAACATTTCCTATTCTCTGAACCTTATGTACCCTAGGGTTGTCATATTGCACATAGTGTTATTGCACATTCATTTAAAGTGTCGCAGTTTGCAGGCTTGAAATGTTCACATTTGTGCCTCAGCACTACACCTGATTTTCAATCCAGCAGCTGCCATCAATCCGTCCAGACTGTCCAGGGCCCAGAACCTAGGTCTTTGCTGTGTTCAGGGCCTGGATGGCCCTGGGGTAGAAGCTGAGCTTCAGTCTGTTTGTCCTTACATGGTCCTGTACCGCCTGTTCGAGGGCAGCCGAGCAAAGTGTTCGTACCCAGGGTGGGATGGGTCTCTGGAGATCTTGGAGGCCTTCCTGAGGCAGCGTGTGTTGTACAGCTCTTCCAGAGAGGGGGCTGATACGCTAGCAGAAGGTCTTTCAGATATTCTGGTGCTGTGCCAGTGAGAGCTTTATAGACAAGCAGGAGGATCTTATTATATTTTTGTCTATATATACATGTCTCACACACACACTCACTCACTCACTCACACACACACACACACACACACACACACACACACACACACACACACACACACACACACACACACACACACACACACACACACACACACACACACACACACACACACACACACACACACACACACACACACACA
>NW_027662710.1:0-2500 GCF_963989245.1 Nansenia antarctica | reverse complement strand
TTTTATTGATAAAAAGGGTAAAACTGGAAAGAGAATATAAAAAACTTACATTACTGTCGTGAAACTATTTAACACACTTCAGTTAACGTAATGTCCGTTCATTGATCGATCGATGCAGTCCGTTCAAATAGCCATCAAAAGCTAAACTAGGCATACTTAAAATTACCAATTACATACTCAAATCCCATTAATGCAATTGAAATAAACATCTTAAAGTAGCCTACAGTCGTAATTCAAAGTAGCAAAGGTGACTAGGCTGCCCAGTGTGGCGCGCGTGCAGCCCTGGACATATTATGCCATAGCGCATGCGAATCATGAAAGCCTATATTATTATATAGTTCGCGATCTAATCGTATCGGATGAGAAATGGACATTAAATGGCCTATATAGGCTACACAACAGCTAATCACTGCGACAAACACCTATATTATATTCTAATATGATGACCGGAATTTTTCCCGTTTGTCCGACAAATAGAAATCTTCCGGACACGTTGACAACCCTGGACGGTGTACAACAGCAGAGCAGGTCAGTTCTGCTCACACTGGCCTCTCCACACCAGGGCTGGAATCAGAGGCTGAAACCGGAGGTCGAGATGGGAGGTCGAGATGGGAGGTCGAGGTGGGAGGTCGAGATGGGAGGTCGAGATCAGAGGTCGAGATCAGAGGTCGAGATGGGAGGTGGTGAGGAATGGTGTGATATGATATGTTTGTACACAGAGATACTTTCTACAGTCATTTCATGAATAAGAACATCAGGATATCAACCAACACTACTTTGCAGGGCGGTGAGTGTGTGTGAGTGTGAGAGTGTGAGAGTGTGTGTGTGAGTGTGTGTGTGTGTGTGTGTGTGTGTGTGTGCGTGTTTGTGTGTGAGAGAGTTGTTTGTCTCCACATGACCACGCTCCTCAAACCTGCTGATAGGAGGAGGGGTACTGGGGAATCCTACTCTGCCAAGAGTGTGTGTGTGAGTGTGTGTGTGAGTGTGTGTGAGTGTGTGTGTGAGTGTGTGTGTGTGTGTGTGTGCAGGGGTAGGTACAGAAGGCCCTGGGGGGGGGGCTCTCTCTCTCCATGTATCTGTCTCTCTATCCCCCCCTCCTCCCCTCCCTCCCTCCTCAGTCCCAGAGCAGCATGTTGTGTTGCTGTTGTCCTCCCTCCCTCCCCCCCTCCCCCTCCCCCCTCCCCCTCCCCCCTCCCCCTCTCCCCCCTCCTCCCTCCCTCCCTCCCCCCCTCCTCCCTCCCTCCCTCCCCCCCTCCCGGGTAAGAGAGTGGGAGCAGTAGGAGTAGTGAGGTGCTGCTGGTAGTTTTCCACTGGCCTGTAGGAGGTTGTTGACAGACTCCAGAGAGGAGGGAGGAGGGAGGAGGGAGGAGGGAGGAGGAGGGAGGAGGAGGAGGGAGGAGGGAGGAGGAGGGAGGAGAGAGGAGGGAGGAGGGAGGAGGGAGGAGGAGGAGAGAGGAGGGAGGAGGAGGAGGGAGGAGGGAGGAGGGAGGAGGGAGGAGAGAGGAGGGAGGAGGAGGGAGGAGGGAGGAGGGAGGAGGGAGGAGGGAGGGAGGAGAGAGGAGGGAGGAGGGAGGAGAGAGGAGGGAGGAGGGAGGAGGGAGGAGGGAGGAGGAAGGAGGGAGGAGGGAGGAGGGGAGGAGGGGGTGGAGGAGGATGAGGAGGGAGGAGGAGAGAGAGAGGAGGAGAGAGGAGGGAGGAGGGAGGAGGAGGGAGGGAGGAGGGAGGAGGGAGGAGGGAGGAGAGAGGAGGGAGGAGGGAGGAGGGAGGAGGGAGGAGGGAGGAGAGAGAGGAGAGAGGAGAGGGAGGAGGGAGGAGGGAGGAGGGAGGAGGGAGGAGAGAGGAGGGAGGAGGGAGGAGGAGAGGAGGGAGGGAGGAGGGAGGAGAGAGGGGAGGGAGGAGGGAGGAGGGAGGAGGAGGGAGGAGGAGGAGGAGGAGGGAAGGAGGGAGGAGGGAGGAGGGAGGAGGGGGAGGAGGGGTGGAGGAGGATGAGGAGGAGGGAGAGGAGAGAGGAGGGAGGAGGAGGAGGAGGAGGGAGGAGGGAGGAGGGAGGAGGGAGGGAGGGAGGGGAGGGGAGGAGGAGGAGGGAGGAGGAGGAGGGAGGAGGGAGGAGGGAGGAGGAGGAGGGAGGAGGGAGGAGGGAGGAGGAGGGAGGGGAGGAGGGAGGAGGGAGGAGGGAGGAGGGAGGGAGGAGGGAGGGAGGGGAGGAGGGAGGAGGGAGGAGGGAGGAGGGAGGAGGGAGGAGGGAGGGAGGAGGGAGGAGGGAGGAGGAGAGAGGAGGAGGGAGGAGG
This sequence comes from Nansenia antarctica, assembly GCF_963989245.1. Lineage (NCBI taxonomy): Eukaryota > Metazoa > Chordata > Actinopteri > Argentiniformes > Microstomatidae > Nansenia > Nansenia antarctica. The sequence goes on along the minus strand of NW_027662710.1, from coordinate 212 downwards.
GAGGAGGGGAGGGAGGAGGGAGGAGGGGAGGGAGGGAGGAGGAGGGAGGAGGGGGAGGAGGAGAGGGAGGAGGTGAGGAGGGGGAGGAGGGAGGAGGAGAAGGAGGGAGGGGGAGGAGGGGGAGGAGGAGGGAGGGAGGAGGGGGAGGAGGAGTGGTGGTGGTGGTGGAGGAGGATGAGGAGGAGGAGGGAGGAGGAGAAGAGGAGGAGGAG
>NW_027662711.1:17500-19720 GCF_963989245.1 Nansenia antarctica | reverse complement strand
GAGAGGAGAAGGGCACTGAAGAGACGAGAGAGAGGGAGAGAGAGAGAGAGAGAGACAGAGAGAGAGAGTGAGAGAGACAGAGAGAGAGAGAGACAGAGAGAGAGAGTGAGTGAGAGAGAGCAGAGAGAGAGAGGGAGAGAGAGAGAGAGAGCAGAGAGAGAGAGAGAGGGAGAGAGAAAGAGAGAAAGAGAGAGAAAGAAATTAGAGAGAGATGGAGATAGAGAGAGAGCGAGAGAGAGAAAGAGCAGAGAGAGAGAGAGAGAAAGATAGAGAGAGAGAGAGACAGAGAGAGACAGAGAGAGAGAGAGAAAGAGAGAGAGAAAGAGAGAGAGAGAGAGAGAGAGGGAGGAGGAAGAGAGAGCAGAGAGAGAGAGAGAGCAGAGAGAGAGAGAGCAGAGGGAAAGAGAGCAGAGAGAGAGGGAGTGAGAGCAGAGAGAGAGGAGAGGGAGGGAGAGAGAGCAGAGAGAGAGAGAGCAGAGAGAGAGAGAGAGCAGAGAGAGAGAGAGAGCAGAGGGAAAGAGAGCAGAGAGAGAGGGTAGTGAGAGCAGAGAGAAAGCAGAGAGAGAGAGAGGAATCGATAACGAAGGTCTAAGGAGGAGGGAGCGGCAGGAAGCCCGTGGCCTCCCTGCCCTCCGCCGCCAGCCCACGAAGAAGAAGAAGAGGGGGATGAGGAGGAGGAGGTGGAGGAGTGCAATTAGAGGGCAAGAAGACAGGCTGACAGACAGACGGACGGACAGACAGACAGACAGACGTACGGGAGAGGAAAAGGGGTGGCTGGTGGTGTAGGAGGTAGAGAAGGCGTCTAACGATCGTAAGATCGGAGGTTCGAGCCCCGGCTGGCTGCATGTCGCAGGTGTCCTCAGGCAAGACACCGAACACCAGATTGCTCCTGACGAGCGGGCCGGCCGGCGCCTTGCATGGTAGCTTGCCGCTATTTGGTGTGTGAATGTGTGTGTTAATGAGAGGCCGTTGTAAAGTGCTTTGGAATAAGGCTGACTGCTATAGTCAGTCTGTTTACTAGGGATGTAAGGATGCATCGTGAGACAGTTAAACATCGATACAGATATGAGACGGTTCAAACCGGTGAAATGAAAAATCGAATATACTGCTTTAACCTTTAAAAACCAACAGCACACATCCTCGTTGCTTGTAACTCCTACTAAAGTAAACAGACAGCCTTGCAACGGACGCAAACGAGACAGGAATGATAATCCCTTATAATATAAACTTATGCCATTGCTTTCCGAAGTATGTTTAGATACGACTATATGTACCATACTATATCTACTATATGTGCCAGGGCTCGACATTAACGCCGTTTTACTTGTCCGGAGCAAGTAAAACCTTCGCCGGGTTTGTTTGCGCGAGCACAACGACGCTGCTAGATCCCGGATATTTTTACCGGTGTGCAGGAAGAACAACAGATGACGCAGGCGCCAGACTAGACTAGATGATCGTGAGTGAAGATATTATCAAAGCGCACGGGTGATCGACAGGCGAGTACGCTTTGATAATATCTTCACTCACGATCATCAATCTAAATTAATGTCGAGCCCTGTGTGCTATATGTGCTGTCGGAAACATTCCAAAGGTTCCTGAAAACAGAGAAAGCTGCTCTTTCTACCCATATAGGGTTCATTATACCCATATAGGGTTCATTACGGTATCTCAAAGCAGGAAGCTCATGGAGAGCTGAGGAGATCTGAAGAGAGAAAGCGGCGTTACGAAGCGAGCATGTTGGTGGTGTTTTAACGAGCGCTGTTTTTATAGTTTTGTGAGTTTGTGTACATACATACCCTACCTCAGAAATAAAAAGGGATTCTTTAAGAAAATACAGTATTTTGTCGTTTTTGTCTGCGAAAGAAATAACATTTGAAAATAAATCAGTAAAAATGTGTCTGCAATCTCATTTTGTTAAAAATAAATCGTGAGAAAATCGTTATCGTGAATCCAGTATCGTGAATCGTATTGAATCGTGGAGTTGAGTGTATGGTTACATCCCTACCATTTACCATTTTGTTAGCCTCATAGCATAATTGCCTAAGTCATATTTTGGCCAAATTTAGATATCTGCCTAACTGCTCTCCTAACACTGCTGATTCACTGTGCATTGTTGCCTCTATGCCATCAGCCTATCAGAATGCTTGTTGTTAAATTCCAAAATCACTATCTTCCCAAGTCATCTCTTTGACACTACATACAAAGATGGCTCGGCTGACC
>NW_027662711.1:2500-7500 GCF_963989245.1 Nansenia antarctica | reverse complement strand
GCGGCGGCGTACGGGAAGAACTGTCTCTGGTTTTGCAGGCCGCCTGCTGCAACGGAGGCATGGCAACCGGCGGATGTGGAGAACAGCAGAGATCATTAGCGGACTTCACACCTGGCGGGCCTACCCACTATCACCTCTCGCGTTTGCAGAGCTTGCAGAGCTTTCTCTCGTTTGCCTGCCAAGCCTTCTATTTCCGGCGGCTTTCGTCGAAGCCGAGAGTGGGGCGTAGCGAAACGTGGATGAAGAGCCTGTTGAAGTGGAACGGCTATTAGAAGCTTTACGGCCCTGCGTCCGGCTCATTTAAACACCATGATGGGTTCTGGTTTACAAGGACCCTCGAAATAAACACTCTGAGCGGGGGCAGAGTACGGGCAGTCAAGCGTAGAGCCATAATTACCAATATTTCTGCCAGGCTGATGAGAGACTGGCAAATAACAGGATTAGAGGAAGGCAGCGAAATTAATAACAAGGCGGCCACAAAGGGAGAGAGATAGAGAAAATACTCTGGACCCTTCATAAAGAGAGAGAGAGAGAGAGAGATGGAGAAGCAGAGAGAGAGAGACAGACAGACACAGAGACAGAGTGAGACAGAGACAGAAAGACAGACAGAAAGAAAGATAGATGGACAGAGAGAGAAAGATGGAGAGGCAGATAAACAGAGAGAGCGAGAGAGAGAGAGAGAGAGACAGACAGACAGACAGAAAGAGAGATGGACAGAGAGAGAGAGAGAGATGGAGGGGCAGATAAACAGAGAGAGCGAGAGAGAGAGAGAGAGAGAGAGAGAGACAGACAGACAGACAGGAAGAAAGATAGATGGACAGAGAGAGAGAGAGAGATGGAGAGGCAGATAAACAGAGAGCGAGAGAGAGAGAGAGTGAGGAAGCCTCGTCTCATTCCTCTGAAAGAGAGACAGAGCAGGTACGGGGGAGTTGGCGAACCGCCAAAAAATGGAGGAGGAGGAAGAAGAGGGGGAGGAGGAGGAGGAAGAAGAGGAGGAGGTTGTGTTTGTGGAGGCGAAACGAAGAGAGAGAGGGCACCAGGTGCAGAGGAACCACCAGTGATGAAGTGTAGCCGCTGGGATCCTCTACCAAAATAGAGAGGAAGGGAGGGAGAGAGAGAGGGAGAGAGAGAGAGGGAGAGAGGGAGAGGGAGAGAGAGAGAGGAGAGAGAGAGAAGGAGAGAGAGGGAGAGAGGGGGGAGAGAGGTAGGGGGGGAGAGAGAGAGAGGGAGAGAGGGGGAGAGAGGGAGAGGGAGAGAGAGGGAGGGAGAGAGAGGGAGAGAGAGAGCACAGTGTGTACCAGGTCCTTAATGGATGAATGTGAAAGACAAATCTGAACACGAACTAGGGCTGCACGATTTGGGGAAAAAATCGAATTGCGATTATTTGGACAGATATCGCGATTGCGATTAATTTGCGTTTTTTTTTTTTAAAAATAGCAAAAAAAAAAAAAAAAAAAAAAAAAAGGGGAGTTTTTGTAAAGTGTGTCCATATCTCCGGCTAGGAAGGTCGTATCAACGTGCAGTTTGTTTGTACGTCTTCAGGGGACTTAGAGGCTCCCTCCTCTAGCACCCCCACAGCCCGAGCTACGAGTGAAAGAACTAAACTTACATTGGGTTGCTTTAAAGTTGGGTTGCTTTAAAATCAAGCTTCAGATTAAAACATGTGATGGAGCATTACTAACCTGACTCAGGTGGTTTGTTTCACACAACCATCTAGGAAAGCTTAATTGGAAGCTGTTTGGAAAAGGGCAGGTACTTTCAAAAAATACTTGGCAGGTGATTGGATGAATCTGTCTATCACCTATTTTCAGAGAGCATTACCACATGATACCATCAAACTATTAACTGCTCTAATTCTAATGCAAGGATGAGAACTTAAAAGATATGAATTGTATATATGATAACCTCATCTCATCTAGACAGGTGGCTACTTTCTAAGATGATCCAGCTATTAAAATGATCATTTGGGGATACACTGTGACTATAACTGAAAGGACCACATCTAGATGACTCGGTCAACAGTCGAACTGATGAATGATAGAATGGTGGTCTCTGACTATGGAGCACAGACACACGTCACCTTGACTTAGGAATCTGTGACATACTTCAGCCCAAGGCTAGGCTAGGCTAACCTCTGCGTCTTTAAAGCCGGCTGGTATGAACGAATGGTATGAGGTTATGCATACAGGACACATTCATGTTTGACAACAGAACAGTTAACTTCCATGTATCCATAAGCCTGCTATACTATATAAACACCAACCGCAGGTTGCTGAGACTGTCAACTCTGTGTCTGTACTTTAACGCCGGGTTAGCATGAGTAGCTAAGCTAAGCTACCGTCTCGAAGACTACAAGTTAGCTAAGCTAAGTTTAAGGCTGGACTAACAGCACCGACATGCACTTGGCTGGTACAGTTAGTATAGTGAAATTGTACACTTACCTGTCGCAATTATAACATACTAACGTTTATCATACGTCCAGTAAGCCATGTGGTGTCTAATTGTCTCCGTTACGTTAGCCCAAAGTCTCATAATAATTGGACTGACTGTCGTGACACAACCTATGCCTGCGTTCCTAAATTCGCTCTGAGAGCGCCGGGTTCAAAGTCATAAAGAGACCAAGTAATTTGATTGGACAAGAGGCATTCCATGAGTGCTGATCAAATTTCCAAAAGAGGTTTTAATCTCAATGTGACTTCCTGGTAAAATAAAGGTAAAAAAAAAAAAAAAAAAAAAAAAAAAAATCGCAGGCAAATCGCAGGCTTTGCGATTAGCTAATCGCATCATTTCAAATCGCGATTTCGATTTAAAATCGATTAATCGTGCAGCCCTAACACGAACGAATGTATACAAGAAGAGGAGAGAGAGAGGGAGAGGGGGAGGGGGAGCGAGAGAGAGAGAGAGAGAGAGAGAGGGAGAGCGAGAGGGAGAGGAGGGGGAGAGAGAGGGGGGGATAGAGAGAGGCAGAGAGAGAGGGAGAGGAGGGGGAGAGAGATGGGGGGATAGAGAGGCAGAGAGAAAGAGAGAGACAGAGAGAGACAGACAGACAGACAGAGAGACAGAGAGAGAGACAGACAGAGAGACAGAGAGAGAGAGACAGACAGACAGAGACAGAGAGAGAGAGAGACAGACAGAGAGAGAGACAGAGAGAGAGAGACAGAGAGACCGAGGGAGAGGGAGGTGTACAGTACAGCTCTTAGCAGGGTGTGTTGATGCGACCCCTGTCCTGTACTGAGCGTTGGTGCAGTGATGACATCTCCGCCATAATAAAGCACACCTCGAGCTCCTGCTCTCCCCCTGCCTCACCCCTCCCTCCCTCCCTCCCTCTCTAGAAGCCATTAGCTGTGCAGGTACTGTGATTGTAGCCAAATGTACACACTGAAGGTTAATGCCCTGCTACCTCAGGTCAGGTGAGGCCCTCCCTCTCTCTCTCTCTCTCTCTCTCTCTCTCTCTCTCTCTCTCTCTCTCCCCTCTCCCTCCCCCTCCCCCCCTCTCTCTCTCCCCTTCTCTCTCACCTTCACTCTCTCCCTCCCTCTCTCTCTCTCTCCTCTCCCTCCCCCTCCCCCTCTCCCTCTCCCTCCCCCTCTCTCTCTCTCTCTCTCTCTCTCTCTCTGCCCTGACAACCTCCTTATCTCTCACACATGAACAAAAACATGAGACCCTCACACACACACACACACACACACACACACACACACACACACACACACACACACACACACACACACACACACACACACACACACACCACACACCAGCTGTTTCTCCTGTCAATGTGACAGACACTAAGCATACTGATCCTCTCAACTGGCTGTCAGACTACCGCCTCCCTCTCTCCCTCTCTACCCTCCCCCCTCTCTCTCTCCGTCTCTCTCTCTCTCTCCCGTCTCTCTCTCTCTCTGTCTCTCTCTCTCTCTCTCCACGCCTCACATTCTCTACCATCACCATCTCTCCCTTACTCCCTTCTGTTCATTCACCCTTTTTTTTCTTCAAGGTCAGAGTACTCTCTCTCTCTCTCTCTCTCTCATCTCTCCTGATGTCAGTGTACTCCTGTCTTCCGCTCTCCTCCCTTTCTCTTGTCTGTCCTGTTATCTGCCGGGGGTCTGGTGTGTGTGTGTGGGTGTTAGTGTGTGTGTGTGTGTGTGTGTGTGTGTGTGTGTGTGTGTGTGTGTGTGTGGTGGCGTCTCCTTACATCCAATGTCCTCTCACGTCCTTCACCATCCGTAAGCCTGACTCTGCTGCCTGTATACCTTCTCTCTCTCTCTCTATACCTCCTCCCTCCTTCTCTCCATAATCTCCCTCCTCCCTCCTTCTCTCCATTCGCTCCCTCCTCCTTCCTTCTCTCCGTAATCTACCCTCCTTCCTTCCCTCCTTTATCTACATCCTCCCTCCTTCTTTCCTTTCAACTCCCTCCTTCCTTCCCTCCTTCTTTCCTTTCATCTCCCTCCTTCCTTCCCTCCCTCTCTCCTTTTATCTCCTCCAACTGACTTCCCTCCCTCCCCCTCCCCCTCCCTCACTCACTCACTCTTTCCCTCTCTCCTTATCTCCCTCCTTCCTTCCCTCCCTCTCCCTCTTTCCCTCTCTCCTTGCCTCCCTCCCTCTCCCTCCCTCCTCCCTCCCTTCCTTCCCTCTCCCTCCCTCCCTCTGTTCTCTTCTGCTGAAGAGAAGAAAATTAAAAAGAAATTAAATGATGTGAAGTGTGTGTGTGTGTGTGTGTGTGTGTGGGGGAGAGAGAGAGAGAGAGAGAGAGAGAGAGAGAGAGAGAGAGAAAATGAATAGCGTATTTTGTGTGTAAAACAAAAAAACAAAGAGAGGATCAGAATTGGAGTATTGTTAGGTGTGTATTTCGGTGTGTGTGTGTACTTCAGCGGTGTGTGTGTGTGTTTGTGTGTGTGTGCATGCGTAAGCTTGGCAACTGCAGGTCTGCATAATCCACAGTGTTTCTGTCAGTGTGAGCGGGGGTCCGGGGGGGGGGGGGGGGGGAGTGGTGTAGCCATGC
>NW_027662712.1:20000-36998 GCF_963989245.1 Nansenia antarctica | reverse complement strand
GCTCCCTGCCCTACCCGGCGACTGCAGCTGCATTGTCTCCGATACAGACACACACTCAGTCTGACTCCAGCTTAAAGCACGGAGGCTACGGAGGGGTGGAGGGAGGGGGTGGAGGGGACGCCCACATCCATCAGCTCCACTAATACCTTAATCAAAGAGTGAATATTATGAAAGGCGGAGCGCGCGCCTCCGGTGGGAGCAGGGGCGGACGTGCCCCACACCGCCAAACAAAAGAGCGAGGGGGTTCGGGGAGGGGGGGGGGGCTGGGCGGCTGGGAGGCCAGCGGTGCGGAGGGTCTCCGTGGGTAGCCCGGCGAAATTAATTAGGAGAGAAACAGGGAAACGTGTCTCAGATCACAGATCACGCTGTGAAAAATACCTTCCCCCGCTGAGATCCCTGGCCTTTATTGATCGGTACTAAACGCTCCAGCTGGCACTCTATGAAATATTCATATTTCACTTTCTGACAGCTATTCGCTGAGATTCAGTTCAGATATTTTCAGTTCAATAATGGCTCACTAAAAGACCATAAGCAACCACAGGCGGAGGCCGAGAGTAAGGAGGCTAAGTGGGGAGGAGGTCACTACCCTGGGCCAGGGCTAACTCTCAGCCCCTGATACACTAACACATGCACACACACACACACACATACATACACACACACACACACATCTCACGCGCACACACACACGCGCACACACACACACGCACAAACACATGCAGGCACACACACACACACACACACACACATGCACACACACGCACACACACACACGCACAAACACAAACACACGCAGGCACACACACACACGCACACAATCTCACTCACACACACACGCGCGCACGCGGCCAGGCTGTCGCACCATCCGGCATATCTCACAGTCTGAGGGGGGGGGGGGGGGGGCTGGGAGGGGGGCGACAAGCGTATGGGCCTCTGGAAATCACTGGCTGGTCACTGGGCAGGCAGTGATATTTAGCCAGCTCCAGCATCATGCTCGGGCTTAACGTGCGCCGGGCTAATTTGCCAACAGGCCCATTCGGAACAATCTTCCTGCCTGCCTGTTCTGGATCGCCGCATGGCATGATGGGATGGCACACCATTAGCGGAGAGACAGACTGCGGGGCCGGGGTGTTAACGTTGGAATGTTCACAGAGGCGTAACCAAGTAGAGGAGGAGAGGCCTCTCTCTGCCTCCCGCCTCAACCATCGCCTCGTCCTCGCTTTCCCAATGCATTGTGGTCAATGTGATAATAACACACAGACACAAGGGCATCAATATTAGCCGAAAAAACCCTGCAATTAGAGACGGGGGTATTAGTATTTGCATAACGTCGCAATTATATTTCCACATTCTCTATCAGCCCTGGTAATCACTTGTCTCCAACAGTTTAATTACAGCTTGGTGACGAGTACTTAACGTGATTAGCTGTTATACCTTATTGTTGCTTGTGGCATATTACATCAATTATATTAACAGTTATATCTTTTTTTTTTGCCATCATGTGGGAGTACGCCATGTGATACGCGGCGCCGAGAGTCGTGAGTGACTGACAGGATCTTCTTAAGGACTTAATTTTTTTTTTATGTTTTTTTTTTTTGTAGTATTATTACGATTTGTTTTTTTGCCGAGAAAATAAAATAATTAATCGAAGCTTTCGGCGGTGGCGCGTGCGTCTATGCCGCGCGGCTACGAGGAGAAGCTGCAGGTCTTTTGCATAATTGCAATGAAAAAAGAGTATTGGCCTGACTGATTGAATTCAGGCTGGGTAATTGTGGCATAAACAATGTCGTGGACTGTCACAGCCGAGGCTGCCCCTGTGCCGTCAACAATACGGCAGGTTGTTTCCCTGCCGCCTGTAACCCAGTAGGCAGATCCGCAGCCCGCCGCGCGATGAACATAATTACAGGGTGTGTGTTACCTGTGGGGCGAGCGTAGCGTCCCCCCGTCCTCCCCCACCCTCCCATCCGCTCTGTTTCAGCCACATCCTGAGCACCCTGTCACTCTCCATCACAGCTGATGGAACAGGAGCGCCATCCAGAAGCTACCTCCCATTCTCCGCACACCTTCCAACCCCCTCTCCCCGTCCACCCATAACCATCCTCCCACACTCCCCCCTAAGCCTATATCATATCCATTATCCCACCACATACATCAATACAATCATTCTCACCATCTACCCAACCAACCCCCCCCCCCCCTTTCCCCTTTCCATCCATACAAATCCCATGACTACCCCCCCCCCACACACACACACACCCACACACATCCTCCTCTTCCACCATTTTACCCCCCCACCCCTCTGCATCCTCTCTCTCCAGAGGTCTCCAGCTCAGAGAGCTTCCCCTTGCCAAAGTCAACGTCCCTCTATCTCTAGCTCCCTTTGCGTTAACGCTATCCTAAAACACAATCCCCGTTCCCTTCGTTGCTGTTGCAGCTGCTGCTTACCTTTTCGGGAAGGATTTCAGGAAGAAAAGGAGCTGATTTGTAGGAAAGACTGCAGGGAAAGATATTAAATGTTACCGATCGAAGTACCGCTCAAATAGGTTTCCCTTTAGTGAGCATTATGAAGGCAATGGCCCATATCAAAGTATTTGTTCTGCTGTAGCAGTGGCCTGTGATTTATGCTCCTTAAGTAGCGAATATTTCATGTTGCGGCATAAACGATGTGGCTGTCATGGAGGAGAGAGAGAAGGGAGGATTTTAGGGGAGGCGGAGAGGGGGGTGGAGGGGTAGAAAGGGGTATGACTCCCCCCCATCCCTCTACCTTGGGAGTTGCATAGCTATGTGTACACAGTGCCTGTGTGTGTGTGTGTGTGTGTGTGTGTGTGTGTGTGTGTGCGTGTGTCTGTGACCCCTGGCCCCCCCGCCCCGCGTGCAGCTGTGTATCCGGGGGCCAGCCCTGGGGAGCCGGGGGGCTGGAAAGGGCACCCAGCGGTGGGGCTTTTGTATGCTAATGCGACCTCCAGACCTCCAGCCCCTCCAACCCTCCAACCCCTCCAGGAGCCCCGAGCCCCGTATGGCTGCCACAGGCACACGCTCGCACGCCCGCCCCGACCAGCCCCTCTTCAACCACTTCCAGACGGAGATTGGAAATGTCAGGAACAGGCTCTGCCTGTGTGATGTGCACCGCCCCCTCCTCCCCGCCCCCCGCCTCCCACCTCACCCCCGCACACCCCCACCCCGCCACCCACACCCCCCTCTACCCACCCACCTCCCGGTTTTACTTAGGTCTATTTATCTATCCATTAATAAACTCAATTATGAATAGATGCTACGTTGAATAATGCATTTCTTGCCTTACCCCCCCGAGGAGTGGAGGGGATGTGAGAGCATAGTGAAGAGAAGAGAAGGGGGCCTCATGGATCAAGAAGCGGGGATGTTACACAGGTTGTGAACTAACTGCATGCAGATATGAGAGAGAGAGAGAGAGAGAGAGAGAGAGAGAGAGAGAGAGAGAGAGAGTGCTCTGTATATATAAATAGATGGTATTTCCCTTGGCGTCTTGCTAGCTATACGTCTTAGCTATAGGTGTTCTCTCAGCCCCACTGCTGTGCTGCACTCTAGGGTTATTGTCTCTTTGGCTTTACGGGGGAGCCTTCTGCTTATGCTTATGCACTTACTACTTATTAAAATCTCCTGTGGCATATACACACACACACACACACACATACATACATTTCAGTAAACACACACACACATACAATCACCCATGCACACACAAACACACACACACACACACACAAACACACACACGCAGGCCAACGCTGAGTCCTTTCACTGGAACAGCATCATTTATTAAAGCTTCTCTGAAGGTCCTGGCAGCCAGCCATAGCGAGACATGACTTTGGATCCCATTCATGTCCCCATCAGCAGAGTAAACTGTTCCTAAGTGTTGATCCACGACAGGCATTATTGGACAGCCTGACTATAAATCAGCTTTTATCACGGTCAAATTCTATAAAAGGGGGAATAAAGCGGTTGTTGTGGGCTTTTTTTCCCCCGTTCCTTGAACAGATTGTCAACAAACTCGGGCCCGGCCCACACCAGGCTGCTGAAGGGTTCTATTCTTGTTCAATATGTTCAAGTCAAGACTAAAAACCCATCTTTCTAATATTGCCTTTAAATTACTAAATAATTAAATTATGATTGTATAATGATTGGAGCACTTTGAGCTGCAACGTTTGCAGGAAAAGTGCTATACAAATAAAGGTTATTATTATTATTATTATTATTCGCTGTTGTAGATGCATTTGGAGGGGGAAGGGGAGGGGCCTGCCTCTGCTTCTCTCTCCCTCTCTCTTTCTGCCTCTCTCTCTCTCTGTCTCTCTCTCTCTGCCTCTCTCTGTCTCTCTCTCTCTCTGCCTCTCTCTCTCTCTCTCTGTCTCTCTTTCTCTCTCTCTCTCTGTCTCTGTCTCTCTCTCTCTCTCCCCCCCCCCCCCTCTCTCTCCCTCTCCCCCCTCTCTCTCTCTCTCCTCTCGCCCCCCCCCTCTCTCTCTCTCTCTCTCTCACACACCACACTCCTCTGTACTGTATTTGCATCTTAGCAGCCGTGGTGGGTTCACGGCCTGTCTGGTGGCACGCGACAGCTTGCAGCACCGCGACAATGACAGATGCTTCACACATCTCCCTTTGAAGCCCCCGCGTGTTTCACCTGGCGTCATCTCCAACAGCTTCATTCTAATTAAATATACAGTTGTAATGCAAAGCTAAGCTGCATGTAACGCTCCCGTAATGAGAGCTGACCCTGACGTGGGCCTGTTGGACCTGCCTGTCTGTCTGCCTATCTGTCTGTCTGCCTGTCTGTCTGTCTGTCTGTCTACCTGCCTGTTCATCTGTCAGTCTTTCCGTCCGTCCGTCTGTCTGTCTGTGTCTGTCTGCCTGTTTGTCTGTCTCTGTTAGTCTGTTCATCTGTCTGTCTATCCGTCTACCTGTCCGTCTGTCTACCTGTCCCTGCCTGTTCGTCTGTCAGTCTTTCCGTCTGTCTGTCTGTCTGTCTCTCTGCCTGCCTGCCTGCCTGTCTATCCGTCTTTCTGTCTGTCTGTCTGTCCATCTGTCAGTCTATCTGTCCGTCCGTCCGTCCGTCTGTCTGTCTGTTCATCTGTCAGTCTGTTCATCTGTCAGTCTATCCATCTGCCTGCCTGTGCCTGCCTGTGTGTACACTGTGTCTAATCTAGCAGTGAAGTTAGAGAGCTTACGAGGACTAGTCACATCCACAGAGAGACCCATCGTTTTCACTGAGTGGAGCGCAAGGTGTGGAGAGAGAGAGAGAGAGAGAGAGAGAGAGAGAGAGAGAGAGAGAGAGAGAGAGAGAGAGAGAGAGAGCACGGAGGGTGTGGGGGTGGAGGGCTCTGGGCTCGTTTGGAGCTGTGGGCGGGTGGAGGGGAGTGGAGTGGAGACCCCTACTGTGGCCAGGCTTGGGACCCCCTCTGTCAGCCTGTCAGCCACGTGTAAATGGAGATGGCTGCAGCCCCCCACCCCCCCTCCCTCCCTCCCTCCCTCCCTCCCTCCCACCCACACTGCTGAGCCATTAGGAGCGGTGCTGTAACACCGGGGCGGGGCAGAGCAGAGCACTGGGACCCTTCTACGCCATTAGAGAGGGAGATGGTGCTTTGGCTTGGCTGCTCTATTCAAATCTCCACAGGGTTCAGGTCCTGCGGGGTGATTGGGATGCAAATAGCTTTTTTTTCTCCCCATGGTGTGTTCCTCGCGACTGTGGCGGCCGTGTCAGAGCTGCTACTGCCAGGGCGGTTCGTAGTATCCTCGTCTCTCACGGTGGCGTCTATCACAAACGCGCGATATTTCTCTGTCGAGACTTGAGGTTTGGCTATTGATTTTGGGTGTCAATGTAATCATAGGAGAGAAAGAGAGAGAGAGATCCTTGTTTCTTTGCTACTGTATGGAATAGAAATAATCAACCGTGTTCATACAGGGTATTTCACCTCGTATTCATGACTTTTTCCAAAATCAAAGACGGGAGTGGATTCAGCGTTTAATAATATACTGTAGATGTGTATACTGACGCCTGGCTTTCGGTCGGCGAACATTCCTAGGTACTGGGGGGCCGGCGTTGCTCTCTCTGGATTGGATGAGCCTTATCTTCCTGTGGCACTGGAGCTCCGTTTTTTTCTCACCCGCCCACGGTAGAACCACGCAGGACCAGACGACTCCAGCTAGAGCAGCCACACCAATTACTGTGGTGCTACAGGACTCCCCAGGGTGGGGCTCCTCGGAGGATAGTAGTTCTAACAGCCCCAAAATGGGTTTAGCACCACCTCACGGTCTCTGCGGTCGTGTGAGGCTCAGTTGGTAGAGCACAGCGCTAGGTTGTGGGCTCGGTCCCTGCTGGGACCATATATATATATGAATATGTATATATATATAATAACACTGTAGTGTACAGTACGTTGGTTTGGATAAAAAAATATGCTAAATGGCATATACACTCACTGAATATTTTATTAAGAACTGTACACCTGTCAACAGTCCAAGCTGGTGGAGGTGGTGTAATGGTGTGGGGAATGTTTTCTTGGCACACTTTAATACCATTCCATCATCGCTTGAACGCCACAGCCTATTTGAGTATTGTTGCTGACCCATGTGCATGACAATGAGTTCAGTGTTCTTCAGTGGCCTTCCCAGTCACGAGATCTGAATCCAACAGAACACCTTTGGGATGTGGTAGAACGGGAGATTCGCAGGTTGAAATAGAGCGGCTGAAAAATCTCATGCAATAATTGCATGATGCAACCATGTCATCATAGACCAGACTCTCAAAGGAATGTTTCCAACATCTTGTGGAATCCATGCCACAAAGAATTGAGGCTGTTTTGAGAGCAAAGGGGAGGCCCTACCCTGTATTAATATAGTGTTCCTAAGAGAGTGTGTATATATATACACAACATATCTACCAATCTCTACCATCCAATAGACCTAACCCTCTGCTATACACACAGCTTTTTGACAAATCCATTGAACGTTACTGTGTCATTAGTGATGATTACTATATTCCGTTAAAGGTAATAATGATGCATTTCACTCAAATGACTGAAGGGTATTAGTGGTTACATGTCACTTGAAAGAGTAGACGAGTTATGACTGTGGAAGCCTGAGGACAGTGTTATTATGGTATGTACATTACTGGAAAGTAAGAAGTACTACTTTATTCATCGCCTGCCAGCTTCTCTGAGAAGTGGGGATCTACAAAGAGCCTGTGTGTGTGTGTGTGTGTGTGTGTGTGTGTGTGTGTGTGTGTGTGTGTGTGTGTATGTGTGTGTGTGTGTGCGTGTGCGTGTGTCTGTGTGTGGCTTTTTTTGGTCAGCGAAAGTCTAACGCATTTGGTCGAAGGCTGATAGTAGCGATTCACTTTCACACCAAATACTTAAGAGGGAATTACAGGGCTATGCAGGGGTGTTGAATGTCTGAGTGCTTTTGCCGAAGCCCTCAAGGAAAGGCATTACCCCTCCTTGCTCTTACACACTTTTTCCGATCCAAGTACACGGACAGAAGCGCCTTCGACCGTTTCGAAACCTTGATCTGTGGTCTTTTAACTTCAAAATATTCTGCTTGACAGAAATCGATTTCAGCCTCCCAGGCAGAAGGCCCTGTGGCTAAGGCGGCGTTCCGGCCGGGGGAAAGACCTGGATGTTTCTGAGGGAAGAGGGGGGGGGGAGTGGAATAAGATGGGAGTTGGGGGGGGGAGATGAGGGCCAGTAGGGAGACTGATGATTCTGGTTGGTCCAGGAAATGTCAGTCAGGTGCCGTACCGTAGTAAACTCAGGCGGCCTCCGTTCCTCGGCCTCCCTCGTCCGTTGCGGCAGTCGATCATTTACTCTGCATTACCCTGCAGTTACCTCCTCCCCGCCCAGAGCCCTGGAGACTATCACCTCATGATCTGTGACCCAACAAGAGGCGAGTGACAACCTCGGGGAGCACCGGCGGTGTCTATGTGAGAATGTCATTTGAGTCATATTTTATCTCCGGCCGGAAACAAAAAAAAACGGCACGCACTGTTACCAGGACGACAATAAACATTTTTACAGCCAGTTAAAAAGACCCTTGCAAATCAAAGCAATTGAGCTGGTTCAAGACGATTACTAATGTATACTAATCAGTGATTTAACACCTTCTGTGTTTCCTCCCCAGCGTATCAGGTGAGAAACAAGCGCATGCACCACTATTGGAAGGAAAAACATTTGCTGTGACAAACACATTCTTTTTCCGACTCCGCTGCCGCTATCCCTTTAAAAAAGATATATTAGTGTAATGTGTGCTGTGTACACTACCAACTGTGGTAAACATCCACCCAGTAGTGGTTAAGTCCAGAGTAGTAGTAGTAGTAGTAGTAGTAAACCCAGAGTAAAGCAGCCAAACTCCCACACGTCCACCTGTCCTATGACCAGTGCGGTATCAAAGCCATCTCTGGAAGCCGTGGCCGGGAGGAGAGAGAGAGAGAGAGAGAGAGAGAGAGAGAGAGAGAGAGAGAGAGAGAGAGAGAGAGAGAGAGAGAGAGAGAGAGAGAGAGAGAGAGAGAAGGTGAGTGGCTGTGCTCTATCTCTCTGTGGCAGAGAGCCTCTGCCAACCACTGTGTTCATCTCGCTCGCCCACAGCAGGGGCTAAATATGAATGCACAGATGAATATATGAATAGCTGAATAACTGGCTATTGTTATTCAGCTGCGCGTGCAGCACACTGCCTCTCCCCACAAAGCCCTTTGTCGGAGCCTCTCTCTCGTTGTGCTGAGTGCAAGCTTTCTGACAAGACTGTGATGCGGAGGTTGGGGGGGTGGGGGGGGTAGGTGGGGGGGAAGGAGGCTGACCGGGAGGAAGCACAGGTGTTGCTGAGTGTGCCTTTTACTGATAAAGTATGACCTGTGTCTGCAAATGGCCCCCCTGCCTGTCTCTCTAGCTGTCTCTCCGCGGCCCCTGCGCCCCCCCTTTCCCTCAGCGGGCAGCGCGCTGGCACACGGGCCTGCCATTTGCCCAGATGGTGGCCAGCAGGGGTCCCCTTCAATCCCCCCCAGTGTCACTAAAGTGCTGCCCCTGGGCGGCGTCTGGGAGACAGCGCCGGGCCCATCTGCCCTGCAGAGTGAGTGACTGGAGCGAGGAGAGTGACATCAGCGGCCCCGGCCTGAGTGTGTTCTCTCTGGAAGGGGAGGGAGGGTAAGACAGTCACCCGCTACGGCTGTGTGTCTGTGGCGCATCCTGCCTGAGACCTCTAATAACCGCCTGACCACAAATGACAGGGGGAAAAAAAATAAAGCTTCTGGTTCAGTAGTGGAAGCTTGGTGGTGGTAGCTTGGTATGGAACAAACGCTGGGCTTTTGTACCAACCACAGTACATCTGGTCCATCTTCTTCTCAGAGCAAAAGGATGATGTCATTCCCTGCGAGCGCATACACACATACGGGGACCAGCGCCAGGGCCAGGGGCGACGGTGGGTCCCCCCAGAGGGCCAGAGGGCCACCACCACCCCAGTGGGACCGGCAGGGGCGGAGAGAAACAGAACCGGTCGTCACCCCAGAGCTCGGCGTGAGCGAAGTGCTTTGGCAGTGCCTCGGAAAACACAACAAATGGTGACATTTTAAAAAGCTGTCAAATTGCAATCTAAAAATGTGGTCTGGCAGGAGCCCAGACCACTGCTGCAGGGGTTTCAATCTGCCAGTAATGGGAAAGATGGAGGGAGATAAGATTTTCTGCGCGACGGCCATTTTCTGCACGGCCCCGATATGTGATCATATTGCCATCCAAACCGGTTGCATTTTTGAGAAGAGAAAAAAAGCCCCCCCCCCCCCCAACTGAATTCTTTAAAAAGACACAACAATCTTTAAATACGCCTCGACAGACACACAAATCCCATCAGCGCGCCTTGATTGTTCAGCGACTGTAATTGGGGATGAGGGAAAAAGAACGTCGAGGCTGTGATAATCATCTAGGGTATTTAAACATCAAAATGCCGCAATCCGAAACGATACACAAGGCGATATCGCATATCACAAGTGAGGCTGAGTGGATGCGGGATATAATCATCCCAATATGAGGCATTTTCGCGTACAGTTTCTGCACACATCCGCCATGACCCCATTAACACAAGCGCGGGGATTAGTGAAGTCTATTTCTAGGGCGAAGGTAGTCAGTAGGGACACGGTCATACAGGGAGAGAGAGGGAGGGAGAGAGAGAGAGAGAGAGAGAGACAGAGAGAGAGAGAGAGAGAGCGAGGGAGGAAAAACAGGGTAAGGGTAGATCAGCGCCAGGGGAATGACAGGGACTCTGGAGGGAAAAGGAACAAACATTTTCACCACACAAACAAGAGAGGGATGTTTGTCTGTTTTATTGACTTTACACAGGAGAAGAAGAAGAAAAAAAAAAGAAAAAAAAGAAACACATGATTATATTTGACAAGAGGCACTATACATCACTGGTATGTAGGGGGTAGAGTTTGCTATCTTCTTTAATTAAATCTATGTAGGGGCTTTGTGAGTGGTTGGGCCGTGGTGAGAGGCAGGATTTCAATCAATCACTTTTTATCTGACAAAGCCCCCTGCAGTGTCTCAGGGGGCAACGCTGAGAAGGGCTTTAATGAAAACAGAAACCAACAGCACCAGACAAGAAAACCAAAAGTGAAAACAAACAAATTAATTTGCTCGCGATGCGACATGCATTGGAAATTTGAATTCTGTTTATTCCGGTAATCAAGCACTTCTTGTAGGAGTACAATGGCTCTGAGTGGCAGATAGAGACAAACAGAGAGAGAGAGAGAGAGAGAGAGAGAGAGAGAGAGAGAGAGAGAGAGAGAGAGAGAGAGAGAGAGAGAGAGAGAGACAGCGAGAGTGGAAGATGGTAGATGGGGGGCCAGTTGAAGAGTTCACCGGGGTAGGGTTCTGCTCTGAGGGTGGCCATGTTGTGAACGTGTGGCGAAAAAGAAGTCATGCTGCCGGACACAAAGGACTAAGAGATACAAAGAGGGCCATCACAGAATTTTAATTAGCCACTGCAAGAATGAAAGATTATGTTCCCAGTTGTCCTTGCATTCTTAATAACATAAAAAAAGAACTTTGAACAGTTTTCACAGGCAGCCTGCCAAAGCACACGTACTCTCCCCCCACACAGCCCTCCCCCTTCGACCCCCCATTCCTTACCCACACCCCCACACCCTCACTCACAGTTCGCTCCTTTGACTAACTCTCCCACCCACACCACACCGCCCCTCGGCCATTTTCTAATTAATCTTCAGGATTCATTTGTACTTTGTGTTAGAATGCCCTGACTCGATTCTGGAAATGGAAGCAGCACAGAATAGGCCTTTACACACAAGCACAGACAAAGGAAGGAAAAAATAACCCCCCCCCCAAAAAAATAAAACGTCTTTCCTCCCCTCTAACTGTTCCGAAGCCTCTCGTTTTTCGACCCCCGAAAAACACCCCCAAGTCCTCCGCAAAACAATAGCCTCTTGTCTGTGCAAATTGGCCACGTTTCCCCTAATATCTCCTATTTTATTAGGCCTTATTCAACGCCGACAATGGAGAACATAGCACACAAGCCTGCTCTGTTCTGGCAGAGAATACAGAGAAAATTGCTGTGGGGTTTGGGGGTGACCCTCTGGGCCGACTCTCCTCCTGCCTCTACCCAGACAGGTGGCCAATAAACATGGGAGGCTGAGAGAGAGAAAGAGAGAGTGCAAGAGAGAGAGAGAGAGAGAGAGAGAGAGAGAGAGAGAGAGAGAGAGAGAGAGAGAGAGAGAGAGACCAATACGCGTCGGCCTCTAAATGGTCCTGGGTAGCGTCCTCTTAACAGACACAGAGATCCTGTTAAGTTTTTTATCCGGTTATCCAAAAACTTGGAAGTTTTTAATCCTGTTATACAATAACCTCACACCAGCTATCGTTTTCTTTTCCTTTTTTTCTTTTCTCTTTTTCACACACCCACACACAGACACACACACACACACGCACACACACACACACACACACCCTTCAACGGAGAAGAACAAACTGTCTGCGTTTGAAGGCTCTCTGAAGGCTTTCCCAGTAAACAAACTTGTCTGCTCAGCATCCACAGCCATTTCCATCTGACAGCCCCTTTCAGTCTCCAGCCTCCAGGCCCGATGGTGGAAGCCCATCTCAACAAAGGCTCTGTGATGTAAGGCTACACTACACTCCTGCAGCCTCCAGCCCCCCCCCCCCCCCCCCTCTCCTACAGCAGGCCCCACAGCCTCAGGCATGAGTAGGACCTCACCATGGACCTCGCCGTCTCTGCTCGGTGTGGGATGTGCGGTTTCAATGTGTGGTTTCTGGGAGAGAGTGCGGAGAGTTCACGGAGAGTTCAACCGGGTATGACCGGGACAGTGGGACAGGGGAAGAGAGAGAGAGAGGGACTTCACCCCGGCGATGTTTTTCCACAGGATGAGAAGATGAGAGGAGTCCTGTAGTCCTGAGTCCTGTAGTTTGATCTATCATCAGAGCGGAGGGCGCTTCCAGGAATACACCTCCTGTACTCTGAGGGTTAGGGTTAGGGGGGTTAGGAATCGCAGGGGCGGGCTCATTGGCCGATTCTTCGACAGAGGAACCAAGGTTTGCTAGCGGCCAGCGAGCGCTCAAAGCCCGGTGCTTTTAACCACCTAACAGGCCAGGAGTAAGCCCTGCTGATGGGGGGAAATATTCTGATTTTAAATACTATGTAAAACATAGTCTAGATGAGGTTTGTGAGGTTTATTGGTTTGGTCATCTGTTTTTTGGGCGGTTTTGAATATGTAATACAGCAGTGGAAAAATCTGTGTGTGTGTGTGTGTGTGCGTGTGTGCGTGCATGCGTGTGCGTGCATGCGTGTGCGTGTGTGTGTGTCAAAACAGGAAGCTCCATCTCTTTTACTGTGGGAGTAATGGCAGGCCTCAACTGTGGTATAACTACTACTGATTGCTCCTTGTTGCTACTTTAATCATTGTCC
Source organism: Nansenia antarctica (assembly GCF_963989245.1). Classification (NCBI taxonomy): domain Eukaryota; kingdom Metazoa; phylum Chordata; class Actinopteri; order Argentiniformes; family Microstomatidae; genus Nansenia; species Nansenia antarctica. The sequence goes on along the minus strand of NW_027662712.1, from coordinate 24,059 downwards.
TTAGGGTCTCGCTAGCTTCATCTGGAGAGCCGACGGTTCTGCTGCAGTGAGAACTAGATGACTTGGTGGTGAGCAATTTGCCCACAGAGGTGAGTGTTCCTGGGAGAGGCCTGAGAAATAGACATTTAAACCCTCGGTGCCACAGCAGAGACATTTAAGTTAAGTAGTGGGACACGCTTCACAGAAGGCAGCTCCTCAGAGTGTCATACTGTAGCCCAGTGCTAAAGTGACATGCTTGGCCTTTGATGTCTGTGTGTGTGTGCGCGTGTGTATTCGTCTGTGTGTGTGCCTGTGTGTGTGTGCCTGTGTGTGTGTGCCTGTGTGTGTGCCTGTGTGTGTGTGTGTGTGTGTGTGTGTGTGTGTGTGTGTGTGTGTGTGTGTGTGTGTGTGTGTGTGCGCTTGCGTGCGTGTGCGTGCGTGTGTATATGTATATGTCTGTGTGTGTGTGTGTGTGTGTGTGTGTGTGTGCTTTCCACACTTAAAATTCTGGGCACATTTGGGAGTGTTGCTTCAAAATCATGAGTCACTGTCATCCATGGAATGGATTGGGACAGAAGCAGAGGAAAGAGAGAGCACGAGTCAAGTGATTTGAGAGACTAGTTTCTGAGGTAATATCCTTCTGCACCTGCTCTTTCAAGCTTCAATGGAATAAAGACAAGATACAGACTGTTTGGTCAGAAAAGTAGAGCCTCAGATCTATTTCTCTCCCTTTCTAGCACACACACACACACACACACACACACACACACACACACACACACACACATGCACCCACGCACACACACAGGCAGGCAGGCACGAATGCAGACACACACACACACACACACACACACACACTCCCTATCGCTCGCTCTGTTTCAAAAGTTAAATTATTCCATCTCTCAGGGGTCCTGTTAAGCTCTCACAAAAGCCACACTGCGTACAGCAGGTAGATTGATTCTGACTTATTACCTCTGAGTGGAAGTAACAGGAGAGCATTAATACAAAAGGAAACGTGATATCCTGAACCATCAAGTGCTTGTTAGCGTTTTAATCAAAGCACTTCCCAAACTTGCATATGGAGTCCTGGCCATGAATGCCTAATGGCGGCTTTTGAAATGAGAGCACAGCGTCTCGCATCAAAGAAGCCTAGTACATTCCACACAGACGTACCTAGCAGACTTTCTTCTTTAAAAAGGGAAAAAATACTAAATGCTTTCAATGAACGTTGTTGTCTGTCGGTGCGGCGGTGCGTCGAAAATTCGACCGCTGCATTGCCAAGATCCTCCCCCGTCTCTGACACCCTCTCTTCACTTCCTCCCTACCTCTCTTCACTCCCTCCCTACCTCTCTTCACTCCCTCCCTACCTCTCTTCACTCCCTCCCTACGCCGTCTACACACCATTATCATCTCCACAAACACACAATCGCCTGAAACCAATCCAGACGCAAGTAGCGAGAGAGCACGCCAGGCCACGGCGAGCTGGAGAGAGAGAGACAGAGAGAGAGAGAGAGAGAGAGACAAGAGAGAGAGAGAGAAAGAGAGAGAGAGAGAGAGAGAGAGAGGGCGCCCTCTTTTTTATCATTTCTGCTAAATGACAGCTTTCCCAGCCCGGGCGGTATAATGGTAATAGTCCAGCCTTCTATTTTGAGAGTAGAATACTGAATGCAAAAAAAAAAATGCCACATCACAAGAGTTCCATTCTCTCTCTCCCAGCCCTGAGGCATGGGCGAGAGAGGAGCACGGGTTAAGGTTGAACACGGTCATTGTCAAGTCCACAGTCTGTCTCCGAGCTGGGAGAGTCAGGGAGAGACAAAGCAATGACAGGGAGAAAGGAGAGGGGGCGGGACCACAGGACAACGCTCTCTCTCTCTCTCTCTCTCTCTCTCTCTCCGAGACGGAAGTCAGCATAGGGGTAAAAAAAACAAAAAAAGAGGAAACCGTCTTGAGGAAAAAACACATTCCGGATAATTTCTTGAGCAAACAGACAGAAGGGAGGGATAAATGAAGGGGACAATCTAAGCATTCATGACACAGTTAATCAGGTTTTCCTGAAAACAACTGAAGCCTCAGTGGGTGTCTGATTGAATTAACACGAGGAGAAGGTATCTGTGTTGCCGTGCAATAATGGCCTCATGGCAGGCCTTTTTTCATATTTTTTATATACATTTAACCACACACGCACACACACACACACACGGACACGAACGCGCACACAGACACACACCCATCCAACCCACCCACACACCGGGCTGCCTCCCTTTCTTTGGGAAGAGAAGCTCCACAACTAACCATAATTGGCATATCTGCCACGCACCACTGAGACAGCGCCTACCGCGGGTGTTAAGTAACACGTCCTATTGGAGAGACTATGTTGAAGGGCGTTCAGAGCAGCGTCGCCATTGGGCAGTGTTAGAATCACAGGGATTAACCTCCCCCAACCCCCCCCCCCCATCCCTCCCCCCCCCCCCCCCCCCCCGCCTCCAAGGCCATCGTTCCTTCCGCCTCTCCTCAGCAGCCCCTCCGTCTCTTAGCCCACTCCCACTTTGACCTTTCCCTGCCAGGAGCTCTGCCGCCACTTCTGAAGTTGCCATGACAACGCGCCTGCCGCCACGACAGCTAATGACACACTTCCAACCGGGGCTTGTGGCCAGAGCGATCGCAGGGCGCCGCGGCTCTGAGAGGTGACGGGTGGCGGAGGGGCGGAAGAGGGGGGGGGGGGGGGGGTGACAGCTGTCTGAGGCTGGGGGACGACGAACCCTCCAGGCCTGCTATCCCAGACCACACGCAGTCCCCCCCGCCCCCCACCACCACCACCGCCACTGCCCCGGAGACCCCTCGGACCTGGTCAGGACAGGGGGGGGTCAAACTGAGCCGTCTTCCTCCTTTCATCACACTCAGGCTCCAGACCCACAGGCTGGCAGGTGTGTCTGGGAGCAGCTCCAACCACATCCAACCACATCCAACCACATCCAACCACATCCAACCACCTCCAACCACATCCAACCACATCCACCCACATCCTCCTGTCCAGCGCTGAGGAGATCCAACACCGATGATGGAACCATGTTTTAGGATAATAATCAGAGGTCTCTTCTACAGGCGATGGGGCAGATACATAATGCCGGGGGTAGGTTTGCCAAGACCATTGAACTGTTGACGGACGGTTGATATCAAATAACACCCCCCACAGCACAAAGAAACACCAAGTCCACATTTAGAATGACTTTATACTAGGGCTGGGCAAACGTTCAAAAATTCTTTTGCGATAATCGCAAGAATTAACGATCAATTATCGATTAATTGATAAGCTTTTTTTTCATTAAAAAAGAAAAAAAAACTAGGGCAGAAATAACAAGCATGTTTTCCTTGGGGAAAAAACGTTATTTGTGTTGCTATTGCACACATTCATTCATTCACATTCAAACTAGACACTACAGTCAGATAACAATCCTCTTAAACAAGGCAGTGAGTAGCCTAAATTGTTTAACTTAAAAACACATTTTACGTTATAAATAAAAATATAGAAAATAAGTAACTCACCATAGGAGCAGTAAAAAAACAGTTACTCACAAATAGGAGGATGACTGAAAACGTTAAAATTAAATTTAAACTCCAGCGAGAGACTGTAGGCGGCAGGCCTACTGGTTCTTGTTCAGAAAGATGATCATGTTAACATGTTCAGGGGTGAGAGACGAACGCAATCTGGTGACAGTTAGGCCAGCCTAACTAATTTCCATTATTATTATTATTATTATTATTATTATTATTAAAAAATATATATAAAAAAAATATATATTAATGATTATCGATCAAAATATTTTGTGATCGACCAAGATCCTTATCGATCAATTATCGATCGTCGATCATTGATGCCCACCCCTACTTTATACTTCTCATTGACACGGGAGTGTTTTAGGATCAATCACTTTTCTGTGTGTGTGTGTGTGTGTGTGTGTGTGTGTGTGTATGTGTGTGTTCATGTGTGTGTCTGTGTGGGAGTGTGTTCATGTGTGTGTCTGTGTGGGAGTGTGTTCAATGTGTGTGCGTGTGTGTGTGTGTGTGTGTGTGTGTGTGTGT
>NW_027662712.1:2500-10000 GCF_963989245.1 Nansenia antarctica | reverse complement strand
TCCCTCTCTAAACACACACGGCTCTCCGCAGAGAGGGGGGAAAAACACACATTTTCTTGGCGGGGCGGCGATAAAAAAAAGAGGCCCTTTTCATGGGGATGTATTAATTTCGGAGCGTGATCTTGGCAACTGCCTCCCTCGTTTAAAGATCACAAGTGGCCCCGGAGTGGAAAGTTATTAGCGCCCCCCGGGCCTGTGCTTACAGGTTAATGCACTCGTATTCATGACTTGGAAATCGCTATATCTGTGGAGATAGGCATTTTTAAGGCCTATAATCGCTCTCCGTGCCTCCTTCTATGGGTGAGCACCCCCCCCCCCCTCCCCACCCACCAGGGCTACACAGCGCATATTGGAGAGTTTGCCCAGCCGTTTAGGCGGGGGGTGGGGTGGGGGGGGGGGGGGGGAGAGAGACGCTGAGTGGTAAATGAGTTCTGACAGCTCCTTTGACGACGTGCTCAAAAACCGTGGGGCCACCTGAATAGGTGTTCTCGCCTCCCCTCCCCCTCACACATCCATTTCCTCCTTCCTGTCAATGGCAGAGGACAGATTGCTGCCTGCCTTCCCTTTACCACATTTACCCCTCCTCGGACGAGCAGCTGCTGGGAATCCCATCCAATCACGGTCAATCTTCTTTAAACAGATCGTTCTTTAAGCAGCACAACTGGGTCCTGTTAAGTTCCACCAGGCCCAATGACCCGATGCGTCCCCGGGCTAACACAATCAAGGCAATCCCGGCTTATCCTGGGGGGAGCCATTTCAGGAGGGGACACCGGGGGGACAGTCTGCACAGGGACGCAAACGGCCGCGTGTCAATCCCCCATGATGCAGTGGTGCTCTCCGAGCAGAAAACAACCCTAGAGAGCGCCATCAGCAACTGGCTTACTGTACGCTAAGACCCACAGGTATAGGGTGTATCAACAGAGATAATCCTCCCTTAACCCACCCCTTCTATCTCTGATCCTTAATGCACACACGTTCTACACACACACACACACACACACACACACACAAAACTAGCTGAGACACAAGAAAGGGGAGATGGGAGAAAGAGAAGTAAAAGTCAATTCTTTTGGGTGTTTAGACAGTGCCCTTTTGGAAACATGGGGCCAAGCCAGTGGGCGAATGAAGGTCAAGAGAGGATATTAAATAATTTGTCTAACTGGACTCTTCCCTCAGTTTGGGCCCCTGCAGCGGTAGCGTTCCGGCCAGTTCATTTCCATTGCTCTCCGAAGGCTCCCAGCCTCTAACTACAAGTGACTGCCAGTGAGATGAAAGCGTCTCAGTAAAGCCCCACCGCGGGGCGCATCTCATATCCACTTGGAGGTGGTGCTGCTTGCTATGGTCTACAAGTCACCCCAACCTCTGACCAGCACTTATTGTACACCAGGGGGGAGGCTGGTGGAGGTAGGAAAAAGAATCGGGGCCAGCACACATGTTTTTGATACCATTCCTCATTCCGATTCCATGCGTGGATACAATGAGCCTTGTCCTCCGATTTCTACCTCCGCCAGCCTCCCCTGGCGTGCCCTGGACCTGGACTGTGACTGTACCGTCAATGGGTCTATTGTAGAGAGGGTTAACAGCATCAAGTTCCTGGGGGGGGTTCACATCACCAACGACCTCACCTGGGATGTACACACCAACCAAGTGGTGAAAAAAGCACAACGTCGCCTCTTCCATCTCAGGCGGCTGAAAAAGTTTGGCTTGTTCAGAGGCACAACCAAGAGCATCCTGACAGGTTGCATCACTGCCTGGGAGGGGAACTGCACTGCACTGCCAAAACTGCAAAGCTCTGCAAAGGGTAGTGTGGACAGCCGAGAAGATCAGCGATTGTGTGCTACCCTCCATCCAGGACACCTCCAGCGACCGGTGTGTCAGAAAGGCCCTCAGGATTATCAAAGACCCCAGCCACCCAAATCAGAAACTGTTCAAACTACTGCCATCGGGGAAACGTCACCGTAGCCTCGGGGCTAAAACCCAGAGGATGTCGAACAGCTATTTCGCCTTTTTTCGAATCTCATCGAATCTAATCTTTAGTTGATTTTATATCCTGCTTTCTTTTATCGTTGATTTTGTATTCTGCTGCAATGCCAATGTTGAAGAACCTGAACCCAAGAATTTTTACTCAGTCTGTTCATTATTTTCTACCCATCCGTTGATGTAATAAAAGCAATTCGGATTCGGATTTGGATCCAGATTCTGATCAGAATAGATGAGATGAGGTAAATGAGATGTGGGAGGGAGATGTGGGAGGGAGATGTGGGAGGGAGATGTGGGGTATGGAAATCTGATGCAAATGTCCACCTGCAGCCATGAGCGAGTGGAATGAAACCCTGTGATATGAGAGAGAGAGAGGGAACACAGCAGAGACACAGCTGTCATCTGTTGAAGAGGATAGCCCCACGACATCAAAGCCCTTCGGATTAGCTTTAAGGAAAACAGTATTCCATATTTCACAATGATATGTTGCTATTTCATCATCCGAATTTCATCATTTTTCGTAACAAACAATAGCCCCTAACGGAAAAAAATGTCCTTTCTACGGCTGCTTCTTTGTATTTACTCATCGCAGTGAGGGATTCCAAATGTGTGTGTTAGTGTCCGCCGTGGCAGGAAGCTGTGGCGTTTGCGCTAATGGGCATCAGCACTGCTTTTTATTTGGTACGCCTGAGAAACTCCCATGTCGTGATTAGATGTAAGCGCAGGGGCAGGTATGCCAAATCAACTAATATGGAGTCCGGGAGGCAGCGGTTACGGACAGTCATGCGCTGTTTGTTTTCTTCCCCCCCCCCCGCCCCCGCCATTTACGTGCAAAATCTACAATGCGCACGAAATGTCAGCCATGATATCAGATTACCGGAGTTCGCAGAGCAAATTTCCGGTCGCTAACCGAGGCATCCTTTCCTTTATTTTATCCTTTCATTTTCTCTCTCATCTGCTTCCTCTGGGAGGAAGTGAGTGAGAAGGCGTAGTCCTAGCCCAGAGGGCCAGAGATGGGAACACACGACACACCCAGAGGCCTACACACGGGTGTGTCCTGTCCACCAAGAGATCCCTCTCTCTCTCTCTCCCTGCCTCTCTCTCTCTGCCTCGTCCTCGTCCTCTCCCTCTCTCTACATTTACATTCTTGGCATTTAGCAGACGCCTTCATCCAAAGCAACTTACAGTAAGTGAATTATCTATGCATCAGTCATCGCAAGGAAAAGTAATCTAAGCTAGGACCAGGGGCCATTGGCAGTCACAATGATAGAAGAAGGATTATTTTTTGGGGGGTATTATTATTATTATTATTATTATTATTATTATTATTAACAGTAGAGAAACTCTATAGGACGAAGAGGTTTCAGGAGGGACAGTTAAGGTGTCTGCCTCCGCCTCTCTCTCTCTCTTCTCCATCTCCCTCTCTCTTTCCTTATATCTCTCTCTTTTCGTTGTCACTGTACTTGTACTATGCCAATGACAATTAAATTGAATCTGAATCAGAATCTCTCTCTCTCTCTCTCTCTCTCTCTCTCTCTCCATCTCCTCAGTCCTATGGTCCTCCATAGAGAAGGGCCAGCCTCAGCGTCAGTATCAGTGACCCCGGGGGTATGGTGTGATTGGGTGGGGTGGGGGGGAGCGGGGCTTGATGCTGCCCCATTAGCTCAGTGGCAGTGAGCAGGTTAAGAGTCCACCTCCTCCTCCTCCTCCTCCTCCTCCTCCTCCTCCTCCTCCTCCCATAGCTGGCTCTGACCCAGTGGGACATGGGAACCGGAGCAGAGCAGGCATAAAGGGTCGATTGTGGCGGCCCACTGGCTTGGAAACAACTGTTGGGCCTGATGAAACCCAAACCCCCGGCTACTGGGCCCGCCACAGCAAAGAGCCCGGCCCCCCGTGAAAGATAGGAGAGCTGGGGGGTGAGGGGGGGGGACAAAGCGGGCAGGAGTTGTTTCAGCTTAGCCAAATAAGGGCACTTTGTTTTGGAGACTCATTCAAAGCCGATTACAATAAACCAATGACTAAGCATAAGCCATCCCCAACTCGGCCGTTGACTGTGGTTAAGAGCTCTTTTCTTGCCCGGACAGGGTTCGACTGTTATGTCATGCTCGCATTCAATATGGGGGGGGGACTTAATCAAGGTCTCACCTCCCTTGGCGGGGGTAAACATCAGAGGACAGGCTCATTGTAATGCACAGAATGTAATAAGGAATGGTATCAAAGCATTCCTCATGGTATCTAAACCATTCCTCATGGTATCTAAACCATTCCTCATTCCATTCCGTGCATTACATTGAGCCCACGTCTACCTCCCCCCAGCTACCTCCTCCCATATCTACCTCCCCCAGCCTCCCCTGATGAACAGGGTACGGTACAGAGCAGTATTCTGTATACAGGCCCGGACCGTAGAAGAACAAACGTGCCCTGTCAGAGGATAAAAAGAGAAGACAAGAGGGTTTTCCCTGTGTTCTGTCAGTCATTCAATTCAAGGGTATTGGGGGACGCGTGCGTGTGAATCACGTCTTGACACGCTACTGTACTTCCACCCCGCCCCTGTTCATCCGACACAGTCGCTGTCACACTATCCGCCACACACACTCCCGACGTACCGGAGGCGCGCCGGTAACACACCGTAGGGGCGGCTTCCTCTCTCTGAAGTTGCGCTGCCTTTCTTTTCGGTGCACTTTGCTAATGATGACAGGTGGGAGAGTGGAGAGAGACTGATGTGTATCGGAGCTGTCAGCCACCAACGCCCCCCCCTGCCCCCCACCGCCCCCTCCCCCCACCCCCGAGTGTACGCCATCTCTCTCTCTGTATCCCACACTGTCAGAGGCTGAGAGAGAGAGAGAGAGAGAGAGAGAGAGAGAGAGAGAGAGAGAGAGAGAGAGGTGGCTTCTGGAGAAGTCAGAGAGATCCTGTGTGACCCCACTGTGACCACGCCACCTGTTTCCCCTCCTGATCCCTCCGACAACCGCCACCTCTGCCGCCCGCATCCTGCTAATTGGCCTATGTCATCTGGCCCAGAACACACACACACACACACACACACCATCTACCACACACACACACACACACACACACCATCTACCACACACACACACACACACAAACACACACACACCATCTACCACACACACACACACACACACACACACCAACTACCACACACATACACACACACACCAACTACCACACACACACACACCAACTACCACACACACACACACACACACACACACACACCATCTACCGCACACACATACATCACCTGGCGCGCACAAGTGTCTGACACACACACACACACACAGAGACACACACACACACATCAAGTACCGCACACACACACGGTACAGCTAGCACACTCGCGCACACACACACACACACACACACACACACACACACACACACACACACACACACACATCACCAAGTACACACACGCAAACACAGAGAAACACACACATCACCTAGAACACACACAGACACATACAAACGCCACCTAGAACACACACACGCACACACACGTCACCTAGCAACACGCATACACAGACATACCGGGCCGCACCCAAACGGCCTTCCCCAGGTGTGTGTACCTGAGCCCTGAGCTGCAGCGGTGGTGGTGGAGGTGGCTGTGCTCTCCTCACTAAAGCATTCTAAACATGCACATCCCAGACATCACAATGACGAGCCTTGCTGCTACACACCCCCTCCCTCCCAACCACCCCCGCCCCCCCCCCCCCCTTCCCATCACCGGAATCACCATCCACTAAATGAATTGGTTTTTCCCCCTTCTAGATGTGGTGTGTGCGTGGGCCGTTGACGGCAGGTTGCATCGGACAGCCAGGTTATTTAATAAGCGCGTGGAGGCGTGTGATGGAGGCGTGTGACAGAGGCGTGTGACAGAGGGGACGCGGAGAGACCCCCGGGCGACCACTACCTGCTGCCACTACAACTGACCACTCTTGATTTCCTCCCCTTCTTGGACACGCACACACACACGCACATGAAAAAACACACATACACACACACACACGCACATGCACACGTGAAAACACACACAGGCACACATAGGCACACACACACGTCGTGCACAGACACACATAGGAACACACACACACACACACGCACACGCTCACGCACATACACACACACACACACACACACACACACACACACACACACACAGGCCCGCTCAATCACACTGATTTGTTTGTCTCCTAAGTTGGAGGATTCCTTAAGGAGGCGGAAAAAAAAGAAAAAGAAAAAGAAACTGAATAATCAAGTCAATCAAGTCATTCAATCAAGTCGAAATTTGTGTTGAGCCCTTTTCAGTCACGTTGATTACGGCGCCATTCTGAATATTTACTCGCTGCTCGAGCGATGGCTTCACTCCCGACTTCCTCTCCTTGTGAGTCATCTGTATTGTGGAATAACACGTAGGCCCGTGCCAGGGCCTTTCACTCCCCATATCCGGCTGCTGAATTACAACTGACCATAATTACCATAAGACTGTGTCCCACAAATACGGAGGGAGGCCATTTTAGAAAGGGCTTATGAAAGAGAGTCTATAAAAACAGGAATAATATACAAAGAGAGAGAGGGAATGACTGGTCCAATACGCTTCATCCAAACTGTACTAGAAACGACATCTAGAAAAACACAGCTTGTGTGGAGGGAAAAAAAAGAGAGAGACACGCCTCCCTCGCTTCTCTCTGTCTCCTACGGGGCTCAATGACAACCGCCAAGGCCAAGTGCTGATATCGTAAAAAGGGAACGTCCTCGTCCAGGAAGGTGACCTTGAAGCGGGGATCTAATAGGACAGAGGAAATGTGTGTGTGCGTGTGCGTGTGTGTGTGTGTGTGTGTGTGTGTGTGTGTGTGTGTGTGTGTGTGTGTGTGTGTGTGTGTGTGTGTGTGAGCGCATTACGGGCTGAAGTGCTGCCAGTGTCCTTCCTCCGCCGCGCTTCTCCCCCCTTCCACGCGAGGTTTGAGAGTAGTGACAAGACCACAGGCTGGGCCCCAGTAGCCCCCCACACACTGACATGTGACCAGTAGCCCCCCACACTGACATGTGTCTCCTGTTACGGGAAAACCACACAAGGGGAGGAGGAACCGCCGACACCACCGCCACCCCGAAAAGAGAAAAAAAAGAAAGAAGAAAAGAAAAAAAGATTTCCCTTACCTTCCCGAACTGTTCAAAATACTGCTTCACATCTTCCACTTGTGTGTTGGCTGACAATCCGCCCACAAATATTTTCTTTGTTCTTGTGACCATCTGGAAGAAAGAAAAGGGAAAGGGAGAGAGAGAGGGAGAGAGAGGGAGAGAGAGACAGAGAGATCAGTGATCAAGCTTCAAAAGCATCACAACACCTTTAATGTGAGTCCAAACATAAGATCAGCAGTAGACTGGCCCCTGGAAAGGGGATGAAAGAGAGAGGGGGGAAGGGGGGGGCAGAGAGAGAGAGAGAGAGAGAAAGAGCCGGAAAAAATATCAGGGACCTCCCTATTCTTGGGGAGAGTAAGT
>NW_027662714.1:12500-15634 GCF_963989245.1 Nansenia antarctica | reverse complement strand
TGGTAGTGGTAGTGGTGGAGGTGGAGGTGGTGGAGATGGTGGTGAGGGTGGAGGTGGAGGTGGTGGAGATGGTGGTGGTGGTGGAGGTGGCAGGGGTGGTGGTAGTGGTAGTGGTGGAGGTGGTGGTGGAGGTGGAGGTGGAGGTGGAGGTGGAGGTGGTAGGGGTGGTGGTAGTGGTAGTGGTGGAGGTGGAGGTGGAGGTGGGGGTAGGGGTGTGAGCCAGAGCGAAGGCTATAGTGGATCTAGACCAGCTCCTCAGCTGCAGGTGTCTGATGAAGATGGATCGTGCTGTCGGGATTTGTTTGGTTGAACTGGATAGGTCTACTTTTCTCTCCCTCTCTCTCTCTGCCTCTTACTCACCCCCTCTCTCTGTCTCTCTCTCTGTCTCCCTCTCTGTCTCTCTCTTTCCATCTCTCTCTTGCTCTCTCTCTCTGTCTCTCTCTCTTCCTCTCTCTCTCTCTCCCTCTCTCTCCCTCTCTCTCTCTCTTTCTGTCTCTCTCTTGCTCTCTCTTGCTCCCTCTCTCCCTCTCTCGCTCTCTCCCTCTCTCCCTCTCTCTCTCTGTCTCTATTGACAGATCGACTGCCAGTTGTCTGCTGTTGAATATGCATTTCCCAATATGCATTTGCACTTCCGTCGAAGATTCATGGTCATTCTGTACCGTTGTGGGATGATCTACGACTGACATCAGTGAGGAAGAAATCAATAAAAGACCTTCAAAAACACCACAACAACAACAACAACAACTAAACAAAACTGAAATGACATCCATCCATGCTGTGTTCACCTGGAGAGAACGACAGCGTATGACTCTATGAGGCCGTACCAGGAGAGAGAGGCTGGTGGAGGTAGAAATCGGAGAACGGGGCAGGCTCGTTGTAGCGCTCCACCAGCACAAACACACACACACACACACACACACACACACACACACACACACACAGGTGGTCCGCTATTCATGGGGTCTTTAAATAGACTCTTCTCCCACGCCGTGGAGAAGGCTACAGCGGCATGCATGCATTTATGACGTGTGTGTGTGTGTGTGTGTGTGTGTGTCTGTGTGTTTGTGTGTGCTCGTGTGTGTGTGTGTGTGTGTGTGTTTCTGTTTCTGTGTGTGCGCGTGTGTGTTTGTGTGTGTGTGTCTGTGTGTCTGTGTGTTTGTGTGTGTGTGTGTGTGTGTGTGTTTGTGTGTGTGTGTGTGTGTGTGTGTGTGCCCTACTTCTGGCTGGATGCACAGAGGTCTCTCTGAGGCCCGGAGAAGCTGGAACAATGTCGCAGAGACGCACCGAGAGAGAGGATCTTAGAACACTTTGCTTTTGTTTGAAGTTTTTAACACTAGAACAGCCAAAGGTGGGGACATTTAACACTAGAACAGCCATGGGTGGAGTCTTTTAACACTAGAACAGCCATAGGTGGAGTCATTTAACACTAGAACAGCCATGGGTGGGGTCATTTAACACTAGAACAGCTGTGGGTGGGGTCATTTAACACTAGAACAGCCATGGGTGGGGTCATTTACACTAGAACAGCCGTGGGTGGGGTCATTTAACACTAGAACAGCCATGGGTGGGGTCATTTAACACTAGAACAGCCGTGGGTGGGGTCATTTAAAACTAGAACAGCCGTGGGTGGGGTCATTTAACACTAGAACAGCCATGGGTGGGGTCATTTAACACTAGAACAGCTATGGGTGGGGTCATTTAACACTAGAACAGCCATGGGTGGGGTCATTTAACACTAGAACAGCCATGGGTGGGGTCATTAACACTAGAACAGTCATGGGTGGGGTCATTTAACACTAGAACAGCTGTGGGTGGGGTCATTAACACTAGAACAGCCATGGGTGGGGTCATTTAACACTAGAACAGCCGTGGGTGGGGTCATTTAACACTAGAACAGCCATGGGTGGAGTCATTTAACACTAGAACAGCCATGGGTGGAGTCATTTAACACTAGAACAGCCATGGGTGGGGTCATTTAACACTAGAACAGCCGTGGGTGGGGTCATTTAACACTAGAACAGCCGTGGTTGGGGTCATTTAACACTAGAACAGCTATGGGTGGGGGTCATTTAATAATAACTAATAATAATAATTCATTGAATTTATATAGCGCTTTTCCGAGGCTCAAAGACGCTGACAATCTAGGGGATACGGAAAACACAAAAACAACAAGTAACATGGAACACAGAGTCAGCGAACGGGGAGGGGGGGGGGGGGGGGGGGGAGGTGGTTAGGGGTAGGGGAGGCTGTATGCATATCAGGGGGGTGGCTGGGTTAGGGGAGATGGGTAGGGGTAGGGGAGGTTGTATGCGTGTCAAGGGGGGGGGGGGGGCGGGGGGGCCGGGATGGGGGAGATGGCTAGGGGTAGGGGAGGCTGTAGGCATTGGAGAACAGGTAGGTTTTGAGGTGGGATTTAAAAGTGAGGAGTGAGGGTGAGTCTCTGAGTGGTTGAGGGAGAGAGTTCCAGAGGCGGGGTGCAGCTCGTGAAAAGGCACGGTGACCGAAGCCTTTGAGTTTTGAGGGTGGGACAGTGAGGGGAACAATGGATGAGGATCAGAGGGTACGGGTAGGGCGGTGGGGGAGACACTAGAACAGCCATGGGTGGGGTCATTTAACACTAGAACAGCTATGGGTGGGGTCATTTAACACTAGAACAGCCGTGGGTGGGGTCATTTAACACTAGAACAGCTATGGGTGTGGTCATTTAACACTAGAACAGCCATGGGTGGGGTCATTTAACACTAGAACAGCCGTGGGTGGGGTCATTTAATACTAGAACAGCTATGGGTGGGGTCATTTGACCAAGTGAGTAAAAAACACTTTTTTTTACTTTTTTCACAGACTTATATAGCGCCTTATTCCAAAGCGCTTTACAACAGCCTCTCATTCACCCATACCAATGGCGGCAAGCTACCATGCAAGGGAGCTCATTGGGAGCAATTTGGGGTTCAGTGTCTTGCCCAAGGACACCTCGACAAGTGGCCAGCCGGGGCTTGAATCGCCGATCTGCCAACCTTGCGATCATTAGACGCAGACTCTACCTCCTGCGCCACAGCCGCCCTCAAGTGTCATAAACATGTTATATCTTTGCACTCGATCAAATTTCAGAACCCTCCTTTCATGACTTCTCATAG
>NW_027662714.1:5000-10000 GCF_963989245.1 Nansenia antarctica | reverse complement strand
GTTTTTTGGGCATTTTTTTCAACTGACCAGCTCTCTTTCTCTCTTGTCATTTCAACATTTTTGTTGAATTCATTCGCCACCTCTGTTGTTGTTTCGACGGCTATAAATGCGACTTGGGTAGGTAGGTGAATGACTAGACTGGGCTTTAAGAGGATTTGGTTGCTCGCCTCAAAATCAATGTCTCGTGTGTTACATGGTGCGTTTACGCGTTTAAAAACAGACGCACCACCACCGCTCTAAGTCGGGTTTTTTAATTCCAACGAAACAACTTTTGGACTCTCCATCATCCAACGTTTCTATAGGCTACCACCTAAAGATTTGGGTGGGTTGGTTTGGTTCCTCTTGTGTCACCCATGACGGAAACGATGGCATTGAGTGGCAACTGTAGGACTAGTAACCCTACGCCCAAAGCAGACCCGCCGGGTTCGGTCCAGAACAGTTTCCCAGACGTCGTGGAACTAAACGTCGGCGGACAGGTGTACTACACGCGTCACGCCACGCTGGTGAGCGCTCCGCACTCCCTGCTGGGCAAGATCTTCTCGCCCAAGAAGGATGGAGCCACCAACGACCTGGCCCGGGACCCCAAGGGCCGCTACTTCATCGACCGGGACGGATTCTTATTTCGTTACGTGCTGGACTACCTCAGGGACAGACAGGTGGTGCTGCCAGACCACTTCCCCGAGAAGGGCAGACTCCGGAAAGAGGCGGAATACTTCCAACTTCCCGATCTGGTCAAGATCCTGACCCCTCATGAAGACTTCAACCTCAACAAACACAGTCCGGATGAGTCCTACTTCCACAGCGACGTGGAACTTGAAGACGGCTCCCAGGGCAGCGACCAGAGGATGTGCCCGCCGTCGTCCCTGGTGCCCGCCGACCGGAAAAGCGGCTTCATCACGGTGGGGTACCGGGGCTCCTCCTGCGCCGTGGGCAGGGAGAGTCAAACCCAAACCGACGCCAAGTTCCGACGGGTGCCGCGCATCCTGATCTGCGGGAGGGTGGCCCTGGCCAAGGAGGTCTTCGGGGAGACGCTCAACGAGAGCAGGGACCCGGATCGGACCCCGGATCGATACACGTCCCGGTTTTATCTGAAGTTCAGACACCTGGAGAGGTCTTTTGACATGCTGTCGGAGTGCGGCTTCCAGATGGTGGCGTGTAACTCCTCGGTCACGGCGTCGTTCGTCAACCAACACACGGAGGATAAGATCTGGGCGAGTTACACAGAATACGTCTTTTACCGTAAGTAAAGACAAGTGGCTATTTATTATTGTTTTTTTTGTTTGTTTGTTTGTTGTTTCTTATGATCTTCTTTCATCACATCAACACCGGGTGATGTGTGTGTGTGTAATGTGGTCGCCGTAGCCACTAGAAGGCACACTTGCTTTACGCGTTGGCTGGCCTAAGCACGCACGCACACACACACACACACACATACATACGCGCGCACACTCACATACATACACACGCACACGCACGCACACGCACACACGCACACTCACATACATACACACGCACACGCACGCACACGCACACATACATACATACATGTGCGCACGCACGCACGCACACACACACACACACACACACACACACACACACACACACACACACACACACACTCACACACAACAACAGGGTCTTATTCGGTTCAGTAAGATACAAACACACACACACACACACACACACACACACACACACACACACACACACACACACACACACACACAGGGCTTTCTAGCTCCTGAGGGAGAAACGCCTATAGTCAGCCAGCCTGAGAGACTAGCACTGTGGAACACAGCAGATGATGGAGGGAGGATGTCGAGGGAGGAGGGAGGAGGGAGGGAGGAGGGAGGAGGGAGGAGGGAGGAGGAGGGAGGAGGGAGGAGGGAGGAGGAGGGGGAGGAGGGAGGAGGGAGGGGTCTCTGACCACCGCGGCCCGGAACCTTCCCTGAGCCTCCCTCAGCCTCCCTCAGCCTCCCCCAGCCTCCCCCAGCCTCCCTCAGCCTCCCTGGAGGTTCCTGTGCATAGAAGTGCGCCCATAGACCCGCCCTGACGTCTATGGGGTGTCTATGGGTGTCTATGGGTGTCTATGTGTGTCTATGGGTGTCTATGGGTGTCTATGTGTGTCTATGGGTGTCTATGTGTGTCTATGGGTGTCTATGTGTGTCTATGGGTGTCTATGTGGTGTCTATGGGCGTCTATGGGTGTCTATGGGCGTCTATGTGTGTCTATGGGCGTCTATGGGGTGTCTATGGGCGTCTATGGGGATCTATGGGGTGTCTATGGGCGTCTATGGCGGTCTATGGGGGTCTATGGGGGTCTATGGGGGTATATGGGCGTCTATGGGCGTCTATGGGGTGTCTATGAGTGTCTATGGGCGTCTATGAGTGTCTATGGGTGTCTATGAGTGTCTATGGGCGTCTATGGGTGTCTATGTGTGTCTATGTGTGTCTATGGGGTGTCTATGGGGTGTCTATGGCCGTCTATGGGGATCTATGGGGTGTCTATGGGCGTCTATGAGTGTCTATGGGTGTCTATGAGTGTCTATGGGCGTCTATGGGCGTCTATGTGTGTCTATGGGCGTCTATGGGCGTCTATGGGTGTCTATGGGCGTCTATGGGTGTCTATGGGTGTCTATGGGTGTCTATGGGTGTCTATGGGGGTCTATGGGTGTCTATGAGTGTCTATGGGTGTCTATGGGTGTCTATGTGTGTCTATGTGTGTCTATGGGCGTCTATGTGTGTCTATGTGTGTCTATGGCCGTCTATGGGGTGTCTATGGGTGTCTATGAGTGTCTATGGGTGTCTATGGGTGTCTATGGGGCGTCTATGGGTGTCTATGGGGTGTCTATGGGCGTCTATGGGCGTCTATGGGCGTCTATGGGTGTCTATGTTTTTTTTTGGGGCGCTTAACTTGGGGTTCTGCATCACTCTCCAGCTGTAGTAAAGCTCACTCCCCTCTCTCTCTCTCTCTCTCCTCCCCCAGCCTCTCTCTCTCTCTCTCCTCCCCCAGCCTCTCTCTCTCTCTCCTCCTCCCCCAGCCTCTCTCTCTCTCTCTCTCTCCTCCCCCAGCCTCTCTCTCTCTCTCCTACCCCAGCCTCTCTCTCTCTCTCTCCTCCCCCAGCCTCTCTCTCTCTCTCTCCTCCTCTCTCTCTCTCTCTCTCCCTCACTCTCACTACACCACACTCCCGTGCTTTAAGTGGGTTAGATGTTTGTGTTCCCTCCAGAGCTTAAACCCATTTGTTCCGGAGATCCCGACTCCCCTGTGAAGAGCCATTCATTTGACCGAGACAGCAGCCTCTCTCTCTCTCCTCTCCTCCTCTCCTCTCTCACTCCCCCCTCTCCTCCCATCCATCCTCCTACTCCTCCTCTCTTTCCCCCTCCTCTCTCCCCTCTCTCTCCTCCTCCTCCTCCTCTCTCTCTCCCAATTTCCTCCTCTCTCTCTCTCCTCCCATCCTCCTCGTCCTCTCTCCTCCCCTCCAACCTCCCCCCCCCCTCCCATCGCCCCCCCTTCCCCCTCCCCTTCTCCTGCCTCTCCTCCCTCCCATTCCTCCCTCCATCATTTCCAGTCTGGGTGTGGTCAGTGTGATGGCTTTTATACTGGTTCTCGTAATATTTTATGGCGCAACAAAATACCACGGTGCTAACAGTCCATAATGTGTTGCTTAGCGCCTGTCCCGCTGCCAAAAGGGGGTATGAAAGGAGGCCAAAAACTGCACCGGGGTGCATTTTTATAACACTCGTAAAAACATACCGACAGGATTTCCCCAGCAGTAATAATAAATACAAACTGAAAAAACGGCCATTCGTGACATTAGAATTATAAGGTTCTATCTCCATTTTTGGTCGAAATTGAGTTTTTTTTACATAATCTGATCCATTAGGTGTTTATTAATGCCTGTGTGGTGTTATTTTAAAAATGTTGACATTATATCAATAATACAAAGGTTCCATCTCACAAAACACAA
Organism: Nansenia antarctica; assembly: GCF_963989245.1. Classification (NCBI taxonomy): domain Eukaryota; kingdom Metazoa; phylum Chordata; class Actinopteri; order Argentiniformes; family Microstomatidae; genus Nansenia; species Nansenia antarctica. The sequence continues at coordinate 6,033 of NW_027662714.1, read as the reverse complement.
TGGAATGTAAAAAATCTAAGCTCTCGTGTCGATGAAGCACATCTCAATCATGTGGAACCTGGTCGACAACACGTTTTTAGGTAAACCCAAAGGTTTTCTTTTTTTCCAGTGCGAGTGAGTTCTACGTCTTGCTGTGTCATATCTGATACATACTGCACAGCTGTTAAACCTGCCCCGGTCACCTCCCATGGAGTGGGTCGAGGATAGTTCCTGGAATTTTAATTTATTTGACATTTAGCAGACACTTTTAATCCAGAGCGATTTACAATTACAGATTACAGGGACATTCCCCCTGGATTAACTGAGGGCTAAGTGCCTTACTCAAGGGCACACTAGTGGTGGAGGTGTTGTTTCAGGTGGGATTTGAACTCACAACCTTCCGATTGATCACCAGTCCAACTCACTATCCACTAGGCAGTAAGTACATGTGTCTAAAGTAAGTGATTCAAACTCTACATTGTAGATAGATTCATAGTAATATCAGTTTCCACACCAAAGCCATTTTATATCAGCCTAAAAACCACAGTGTCTAAACTAGGAGCTGTGGATGAGGGGGAGAGCCGACCACAATCGATCTTATTACATCCGAACCGATGACATCACAGCTTTGACACCTCAACACGTTCCACACGATCTCACAGCCATTTTGTCTTCCGGGGGGGGGGGGGGGGGGAATCAATGAGATATGTGTCACGTTCTAATGCTTTGGTCCGCATATCAGGATCCGATGTAACGATCAGACTTTCCTTTCTTAAAAATGTACATTTTCCTTTCTAAAAAAAATACATTTCCGCTGTTTCACTGTTTCTTGTTTTGTGTGTCTGTCTCTCTGGCTCTGTTCTGTTCGTCCCATTCCCTTGTAAAGCGACCCTGGGATTGTGAAAGGCGCTTTATCCATTTTAGTTATTATTATTATTATTATTAACAACTGTCTGGCGGTTTCTCATACAAATGTACTTTTGAAAAGGAATGGGGGGTGAACTGCCGTGTGTGTGGGCATGTGTGTGTGTATATATGTGTGTGTGTGTGTGTG
>NW_027662715.1:0-9186 GCF_963989245.1 Nansenia antarctica | reverse complement strand
ACCACCCCAGGCCATGGTACTAGACCACTGGACCACCCCAGGCCATGGTACTAGACCACTGGACCACCCGAGGCCATGGTGCTAGACCACTGGACCACCCCAGGCCATGGTACCAGACCACTGAACCACCCCAGGCCATGGTACTAGACCACTGGACCACCCCAGGCCAGCTGAGAGAGGTTCTGACAGTGATGTTTGGGTTTGGTTTCCAGGTTCATAATGAAGCAGGGTGCGCGTCTGTGCACGCCCCACCCCGCAGACAGGAAGTGGGTGGCTGATGTCATCAAGCGGTTTGAACGCACCAACGGACCACATCAGTAACCAGGGTAAGGACAGGGGTCAAAGGGCACTGCTGACCTAATAAATAACATAAGAACGACAACAACAACAACAACTACAACAACAACAACAACAACAACATCAACAACTACAACAACAACAACAACAACAACAACATCAACAACTACAACAACAACAACACGATGGGTTGTCGTGTTGTTGTAGTTGTTGTTGTTGTAGTTGTTGTTGTAGTTGTTGTTGTAGTTGTTGTTGTTGTTGTTGTTGTAGTTGTTGTTGTTGTTGTAGTTGTTGATGTTGTAGTTGTTGATGTTGCTGTTGTTGTTGTTGTTGTTGTAGTTGTTGTTGTTGCTGTTGTTGCTGTTGTTGTTGTTGTTGTGGTTGTTGTTGTTGTTGTTGTTGTTGTTGTTGTTGTTATGATGTTTTCAAGAAGTCTCTCTTCTCTTCTTCAGATCTGTGATGCTGTTACTGAGCCTGTTAGGTCCAGGGGAGGCTGGTGGAGGTAGACATCGGAGGACGGGGGAGGCTGGTGGATGTAGACCAATTTATCGGACATTCAAGAGACTTCAAACCATAGTATATGCTATTCTGTAGGGCATTTGTTAGCAGTATATAATATATATGTATAATATTATATAATATTATATAATTATAATAATATAATAAATAGCTGCAGTGGAGGGGTCTGTACAATTGACTGGGCTGTGAAATTACATTTGAAATATGTTCATGTTGTATGTAGCTTTCTCTTAAAATGTGAACACATGTGGCCTGGGGTGGTCCAGTGGTCTAGCACCGCGGTCTACAGTGCACACATATGCCCATGTCGGCATGGGTTCGAATCCGGCCCATGCCCCTGGTGACATGACCTCTCTCCTTGCTTTCCTGTCTGTCTTCACTATGCCTGTCCAATGGAATGAAAAATATGAGTGGGACTGCCCCACTCAGAAAAAATAAAATGTGAACACATTTCCGCGGTGTTGAAAATCAATCAATCACATCGCTAGTCAACTAACACAGCTCGTTTTGTGAGCCTGCTAACAATATAAAGTAGTGTTCTAGTTAACTAGGTAACAATATAAAGTAGTGTTCTAGGTAACAATGTAAAGTAGTGTTCTAGTTAACTAGGTAACAATGTAAAGTAGTGTTGTAGTTAACTAGGTAACAATGTAAAGTAGTGTTTTAGTTAACTAGGTAACAATGTAAAGTAGTGTTCTAGTTAACTAGGTAACAAGGTAAAGTAGTGTTATAGTTAACTAGGTAACAATGTAAAGTAGTGTTCTAGTTAACCAGGTAACAATGTAAAGTAGCGTTCTAGTTAACTAGGTAACAATGTAAAGTAGTGTTGTAGTTAACTAGGTAACAATGTAAAGTAGTGTTTTAGTTAACTAGGTAACAATGTAAAGTAGTGTTCTAGTTAACTAGGTAACAAGGTAAAGTAGTGTTATAGTTAACTAGGTAACAATGTAAAGTAGTGTTATAGTTAACTAGGTAACAATGTAAAGTAGTGTTCTAGTTAACTAGGTAACAATGTAAAGTAGTGTTCTAGTTAACTAGGTAACAATGTAAAGTAGTGTTCTAGTTAACTAGGTAACAATGTAAAGTAGTGTTCTAGTTAACTAGGTAACAATGTAAAGTAGTGTTCTAGTTAACTAGGTAGCAGTGGGGATTACTCACCCAATCCATTGCGTTGTTGCAGTATTTTGGCTCGACTAGCGAGTTTGTGTTGTGATTCTCAACAACGTTGAAATGTAGTTCCGTGTTTCAAAAGAAAAGTCTGAACATTTTGATTGGTTGCTGATCTGAGGACCAAACTAATCGCTTTTTTATGCTGTCAAATTGTTCATGTATGTCCTTGTGTTGATGAGAGTGTATTAGCATGTAGATCATAAATGTTTCTCAATAAAAAAAAATGACATTTTATAAAACCTCTCCTCATCCTTCTGACACACACACACACACACAGACACACAACACTGACTTCTGACCTAACACATACACACACACACACACACACACACATACACACACCACTGACCTCTGACCTAATACATACAAACACAGACCACACAAACACACACACATCACTGATCTCTGACCTAACACACACACACACACACACACACACACACACACACACACACACACACATAATCAAAGTTATTCATCCCTGAATCTATATAAAAAGCATGGATTTAAAATCTTTGTATTCAAGTTTCTACATTATTTCTTCTAGTGTTAATGACCCCACCCACGGCTGTTCTATTGTTAATGACCCCGCCCACGGCTGTTCTAGTGTTAATGACCCCACCCACGGCTGTTCTAGTGTTAATGACCCCGCCCACGGCTGTTCTAGTGTTAATGACCCCACCCACGGCTGTTCTAGTGTTAATGAACCCACCCACGGCTGTTCTAGTGTTAATGACCCCACCCAGGGCTGTTCTAGTGTTAATGACCCCACCCATGCCTGTTCTAGTGTTAATGACCCCACCCACGGCTGTTCTAGTGTTAATGAAACCACCCATGGCTGTTCTAGTGTTAATGACCCCACCCAGGGCTGTTCTAGTGTTAATGACCCCACCCACGGCTGTTCTAGTGTTAATGACCCCACCCAGGGCTGTTCTAGTGTTAATGACCCCACCCATGCCTGTTCTAGTGTTAATGACCCCACCCACGGCTGTTCTAGTGTTAATGAAACCACCCACGGCTGTTCTAGTGTTAATGACCCCACCCACGGCTGTTCTAGTGTTAATGACCCCACCCACGGCTGTTCTAGTGTTAATGACCCCACCCACAGCTGTTCTAGTGTTAATGACCCCACCCACGGCTGTTCTAGTGTTAATGACCCCACCCATGGCTGTTCTAGTGTTAATGAAACCACCCACGGTGTTCTAGTGTTAATGACCCCACCCACGGCTGTTCTAGTGTTAATGACCCCACCCACGGCTGTTCTAGTGTTAATGACCCCACCCAGGGCTGTTCTAGTGTTAATGACCCCACCCACGGCTGTTCTAGTGTTAATGACCCCACCCATGGCTGTTCTAGTGTTAATGAAACCACCAACGGCTGTTCTAGTGTTAATGCGTTCCGTGCATTCCGACCAGCCCGTCCCAGGGAATTCCCAGGGTGCAGTTGGAGAGATATGAGTACATACACACACACACACACACACACAGACACACACACACACACACACACACACACACGTAGCTGTCTGTCTGGTTAATCTGTTGCTGTTATACAGAGGTGTGGGAAAGCGTGTGTGTGTGTGTGTGTGTGTGTGTGTGTGTGTGTGTGTGTGTTTTTGTGTGTGTGGGAATTACCAACAGCTGTATCAGCCATCAGTCACACCACCGCTTCCAAGAAAGGGAGAGTGAATGACGGTGGTGTACAGACACACACACACACACAGACACACACACACACACACACACACATCCTGCCAATAAACATGTGGCCAGGCAGTAGAGGAGGTTATTGTTACTGATCGCCAACACACACGCATGCACACACACACAAACACACTCACACACACACACACACACACACTCACACACACACCACCCGGTGGAGGTAATGATGTTTGTTATGACATGCTGTTAGTTTAGCTTTGACACCATGCAGCCACAAGACGTCACGCTTCACACACACACACACACACACACACACACACCACCCTTTGACACACGCTTCCCTGGAAGTCTGAGTCAGGTGTGTGAGCAGGTCTCAGGTCAGGGTCTGGCTCTCAGCCAAGACACAGGCTTCTTTTCTATTTGTTGTTATTCAACCCGGCAGGCCCATGAGAACATAAGGGTGTGTTCTCACTAGGACATTAGGGTGTGTTCTCACTAGAACATAAGGGGGTGTTCTCACTAGAACATAAGGGTGTGTTCTCACTAGAACATTAGGGGGTGTTCTCACTAGAACATTAGGGTGTGTTCTCACTAGAACATTAGGGTGTGTTCTCACTAGAACATAAGGGTGTGTTCTCACTAGAACATTAGGGTGTGTTCTCACTAGAACATAAGGGTGTGTTCTCACTAGAACATAAGGGTGTGTTCTCACTAGAACATAAGGGGGTGTTCTCACTAGAACATTAGGGTGTGTTCTCACTAGAACATAAGGGGGTGTTCTCACTAGGACATTAGGGTGTGTTCTCACTAGAACATAAGGGGGTGTTCTCACTAGAACATAAGGGTGTGTTCTCACTAGAACATTAGGGGGTGTTCTCACTAGAACATTAGGGTGTGTTCTCACTAGAACATTAGGGTGTGTTCTCACTAGAACATAAGGGTGTGTTCTCACTAGAACATTAGGGTGTGTTCTCACTAGAACATAAGGGGGTGTTCTCACTAGAACATTAGGGTGTGTTCTCACTAGAACATAAGGGGGTGTTCTCACTAGAACATAAGGGGGTGTTCTCACTAGAACATAAGGGGGTGTTCTCACTAGAACATAAGGGGGTGTTCTCACTAGAACATAAGGGTGTGTTCTCACTAGAACATTAGGGTGTGTTCTCACTAGAACATTAGGGTGTGTTCTCACTAGAACATAAGGGTGTGTTCTCACTAGAACATTAGGGTGTGTTCTCACTAGAACATAAGGGTGTGTTCTCACTAGAACATAAGGGGGTGTTCTCACTAGAACATTAGGGTGTGTTCTCACTAGAACATAAGGGTGTGTTCTCACTAGAACATAAGGGTGTGTTCTCACTAGGACATAAGGGGGTGTTCTCACTAGGACATTAGGGTGTGTTCTCACTAGAACATAAGGGTGTGTTCTCACTAGAACATTAGGGGGTGTTCTCACTAGAACATTAGGGTGTGTTCTCACTAGAACATAAGGGTGTGTTCTCACTAGAACATAAGGGGGTGTTCTCACTAGAACATTTGCTTCACTTGAAACGGAGTTTAGGATAAAAAGAGGGAGCAAACACCCCTCGGACGCTCCGCTTGAAAAGGGTGGTTTCGCTCCGGTGACAAACGACGCATCCGTCACTTTGCTTTGCTTCGCTTTTGGTGAGAACGCTGCTCGAGGCTGTCCATGGGAAAACAACAGCGCACGCGTGTTGATCTGGATAATAGCGGGAGGACGAACGGGCAATTAATTTTTTTTTCTGACCGATCAACTACCACGTCTGTTGCTTCGATTGCGTATGTTACTTTGTTTACATGAAGGGCTGTGAGAACGCAAATCAGAGAAATCATTTATGCAACAATGTTGCAACCTCATCCACTTGCTCCGGGTCCTGATTCAGACTTTCATGTGAGAACATGATGACCTTTGACCTCTAACTCTTATGTACACTGGCAGTCTGGCAGCACCAGGCGTGGCCGATGTTAAACAAACTATACTACAGACTTTCACTTCATATTCATAAAGGATTAACTACCATAACAAACAGACATTTCTCAGAATCAGAATCCTTTTTGGTAAATGGACTGCACTTACATTGCGCCTTTATCCAAAGCGCTTTACAACGGCCTCTCATTCACCCATTCACACACACATTCACACACCAATGGCGGCCAAGCTGCCATGCAAGGCGCCGGCCGGCCCGCTCACTGGGAGCAATTTACCCTAGGCGTTACCCTGGTCAGAACCTTGTGTCTCAGGCGTTACCCTGGTCAGAACCTTGTGTCTCAGGCGTTACCCTGGTCAGAACCTTGTGTCTCAGGCGTTACCCTGGTCAGAACCTTGTGTGATTCCATGGAATTTAGAGGGAGGCAGTGTTCCGTCTGTTTATTGTTACTACAGGGTTCCTACAAGTTTCAACAAGTCACATTTAAGACCTTTTAAGACCTTTTTAGACCTTTTTTTAGAACCTCTTTGTATATAATTTTAGACCTAATTCGCGACACCGTATGATAGCTTTTTGTCATCCTCGAGGTGATGAAATTAGGGATTTCACTGCCATACAGACAAAAAAGGAAGCGAATTGGCATTTCTTTGGTTCCAGCTTGATTCATTTCCACGTAAATAGACGTGGTCGGACTGATTTCCTTGCAGGACAAGCTAATCTCATTTTTTAGACCTAGAACCTAATTCTTTAGACAGAATAACTGAAATTTGAGACCTTTTTAGGCCTGATAAGTTGGCTTGCTGGGTTTTAGACTTTAAGGCTTTTTAAGACCAGCACGGGAACCCTGTACTAGCAATGTCTAATTGAGTTAACTCGTATTATGCTTATCACCAAGTTCTCCCATACTGTGCTTTTGGACGAGTATAGTATGTTTATATCAACACGAGTATAGTATGTTTATATCAGTGGTAATCAAGTGCTTTAGTTGGCGAGCGAACTTGGTGATGGTAAGCATAATACGAGTTGACTCGCTGTTAAATTTATGTGAAGAATATGATGATAAGATACATATAAAACGGAGGTATGATATATGGCAGATATATATATATATATATATATATACAGTATATGGGATATGGCAGATATATATATATATTGACATTTTATAAATGATTGAGCACCACTGTCTGATATAAGCACATCTTGTATTAACGTGTGATAGACCCGCCGAGGTCTAATTAGGCTAAAGGAAGGGACAGCAGGTCCTGGATACTGGATTTTAGGGGGTAACCAGACCCCAGGAAGGGACGGTAAGTCTTGGATTTTAGGGGTAACCAGACCCCGGTTGAAATACCCTGCAAACCGAGTGAGAAGGGTAGGACGTTGCGGTGGGGGGTAGCGTGCACGGCAGGGGGGGGTAGCGTGCACGGCAGGACTGACAACCCAGGCCAGGGGGAGTCCGCTGCAGGTCCCACGTTAGCGTGCCTCCACTCACAAGGGCCGCTAAAACAATGTTGTTACGTAACACTGTATGAAAATAATAATGTTAGAATTGTTATTGTTGTTGTTGTTATTATTAAAAGGGATAGTTGAGTGAAGTGCCCTGGAGCATCTGGTCTAGGCAGAGTGCTCCCTGGCTTAGTATCACTCAAATATCACTTGCAAACTGTTATTTTATCTTTACCTGTTCTTTTTACTGTTTTCCCCTGCTTTTATATTCATTCTATGCTTGTATATGTTTTTATATATGTTTTTATATTCACTTTATGTTCTTATTGCTGTTGCAAGCACTTTGAGCTGCATTTCTTGTATGAAAGGTGCTATATAAATAAAGCTTTACTTACTTACTTACTATTTTGGCAGTCTCACGCGCCTGTCTCGTTCAGATATATATATATATATATATTGTATAAGGCAGATATATATGTATATATATATGGTATAAGGCAGTCTCACGCGCCTGTCTCGTTCCAATTCTGCATCCAGTTGGATGAGTGATTCTAGTAGCTGGTGCAAACCTGGGACGTGTGTGAAGGTGCAACACAGTCCTGTAGGGCGTTAGTACAACACAGTCCTGTAGGGCGTTAGTACAACACAGTCCTGTAGGGTGTTAGTACAACACAGTCCTGTAGGGTGTTAGTACAACACAGTCCTGTAGGGCGTTAGTACAACACAGTCCTGTAGGGCGTTAGTACAACACAGTCCTGTAGGGCGTTAGTACAACACAGTCCTGTAGGGCGTTAGTGCAACACAGTCCTGTAGGGCGTTAGTACAACACAGTCCTGTAGGGCGTTAGTACAACACAGTCCTGTAGGGCGTTAGTACAACACAGTCCTGTAGGCGTTAGTACAACACAGTCCTGTAGGGCGTTAGTACAAACACAGTAATCTTCAGGCGTGGGTGGCGGAAAATCACTGGCGGACCTGGGTTGGGATTCCATGTAACTTACAGGGAACTGTGTGTGAAAAGGGGCCTACGAACTGAAGCACTGCTGTTGTGCCCTTGAGCAAGGCACTTAACCCCTAATCGCTCCCGGGGGGGTGCTGACTATTCTTTTTTTTGTGATCAATTTTTTATTATTATTATTATTATTATTATTTCAGGGAGTAAAACAAGGGAGAGGTAACATACAAATAAACAAAGGAGAAAATAGAATAACGAAAATACGGTTTGCCAGTACAAATACAGAAATCGCATAAACCTTTCACCCCCCCCCCCCCTCCCCATCCCAATCTCCCTTTACCCCCATAGTCCCCCACCTACCCCTCCTCCCACAAATGTCCCTCCCACCAGATACCTCCTACCCACCCGCCCAATCACAACCCCCCCCGCCACCCACCCCCACCCACCCGCCCGATCACAACCGCCCCCCCCCACCCACCCCACCCACCTGCCCAATCACAACCCCCCCCCGCCACCCACCCCCACCCCACAGGGGCGCTGACTATGACTGACCCCGTGCCCAGAGGAGAACATGTCATTGTACACGACAGAAAGGTTGAATGTAATGTAATAGCTGTCATCTGTCATCTGACTCTCTTCCTGTAAACAGACTCAACACAAACACATTGTTGAGATTACATTAGGTCAGTTCAGAGGTCTCTGTGTGAGGAGGGGGAGGAGGAGGAGGAGGGGGAGGAGGAGGAGGAGGAGGAGGGGGAGGAGGAGGAGGAGGAGGAGGAGGAGGAGGAGGAGGAGGGAGGAGGGAGGGAGGAGGAGGAGGGGAGAGAGGAGGAGAGGGAGGAGGAGGAGAGGGGAGGAGGGAGAGGGAGGAGGGGAGGAGAGGGAGGAGGAGAGGAGGAGGAGGAGAGGGGAGGAGGAGGAGAGGAGGGAGGAGGAGGAGAGGAGGGAGGAGGAGGAGGGAGGAGGAGGAGAGGAGGAGAGGAGGAGGAGGAGGAGGAGGAGGGAGGAGGTGGAGGAGGAGGAGGAGAGAGGGAGGAGGAGGAGTGGAGCTGAGTCAAAGTGAAACTACTTCCACAGATATAAACTGATGCTGAGGTTAGAGGCAGTCAGATCTCACACACTCTCACACACACTCTCACACACACTCTCACACACACTCTCTCTCTCAGACACTCACACACACT
>NW_027662716.1:0-12500 GCF_963989245.1 Nansenia antarctica | reverse complement strand
GCCAGTGCTCAGAGGAGCACCTAGGGATGCTGCTTGGTGCTCCCCGAGCTCGCGAGTCACGACCCCATCCCACAGGATGGATGAAAAAGGGATACATGGATAACTTATATTAGCAAAACGACATTTATTCATAAATAAAGATGAACGAACAAATGATTGTGTGCAAAACAAAATAAACAAATGCAAAATCAAATGACTGCTCTTTAAGCATGAAAGTCTGTCAGACTCCTTTAAACACAATGAAATCAACTGACATCTCTTTAAGCACTGCTCTGTTCTGTAAATACTGAAATCAACTTTTCAACAAAAAGTTACAGCCTAAGCATTTACTTATGCTACAAGCTTAATCATCATCACTGCTCTCTTGACTGCTGTAAGTTATCACTGTCCTCAATTTCAACCATGGTAGAGGATGTTGTAGGCCATCACTTTAAATAGCTCGTTATTTTGATTGTGCAACAAAGCCTTTTTTTTCTTCTTTTTTCTAATAGAATTCCCAACCATATTCCCCGGGTCAGGGGTCTAGGTGCGATAATGAAGCTGTAAAACAAACATCTGAACGTTTGAAAGCTTCAGAGAAAAGAAACGTGAAGTCCCTTGGTGTTGTTTTTCCTTTTAGCGACGAGTCGTTCGGGACTGAATTTTCAAGTGGCGGCGTGATAACCGTGCGATACGCGATACGCGGAATGAAAGTACGAGTTACGATACTTTCCGAATGTTTTCGTGAGGGGAGTCGCCGTGGTCGTCGTGATGGATTACTCGTCGCGCCTTCGGCTGAGGGGACGGCAAATAGTTACTTACTTGGTGGGGCTTGCTTCTTGGACCCAGCTGTTGGTGCGCAAAAGCGCCTTCATGCCGCTGATCAGCCGCGCAGCATGCATTTTGGCGACGCATGGGCACTGGCGCACCAGTTATGTGCACCCCTGTATATAACATCACTGCTGCAATCTGGTTGCCAAGTGAAACCTAACTTTACCTAAATAATAAAGTGAAATCCTTTAAACATGGTAAGAAAAAAAAGTAAATAAAGCAAAGCAGCCTCAAGCTTATAACTTCTTCATATTCATTTAAAAAAAGATGAGGATGTCCACATTGTCTGGGGAGAGGGCAGACCTATTTGCAGTCACTATGTCTCCTGCTGTGGAGAACACCCTCTCGCTAGGAACTGAAGTAGCCGGCACAGCCAGGTAGCGTGTTTACTCAATCACCCAGGCTGCTTAGCGGGTGATATGACGTGATATAAGTGGGCCGGAGGGGAGTGTTGTTGTCAGTACGCATGCAGAGAGTGAGAATAAAGCGCACATGATTGTTTTTCTACCGGCAAAACGACTACATCGTCCTGTTATTGCCGTCACTCCTACAAAGTAATATTATTACTTGGTTACATTTTGCTATTGATCCGCGGTACACATGCGTTCCGAACCGTGGAGGGCGATCCGTACGGATCTCCGTGATCCGTTACACCCCTAGTTGAGACTCTCTCCACGCTCCCTCCATCGACGAGCAGGGGCTGGACCTCAGATTTTTTCCTCCTGAAGTCCAGGATGATTTCCTGGGTCTTTGACTGGTTCAGCAGCAGGTTGTTAACCTTGCACAGCTTGCCCAGCTGCTCCACCTCATCCCTGTACGCCGCCTCGCCCCCCCCCGAGATGCAGCCCACCACGGTGGTGCCGTCTGCAAACTTTATGATGGAGTTGCTGGGGTGGACGGGGGTGAAGTCGTAGGTGTAGAGGTTGTGACGATCCACACTGGTACCACCAGTGGGCGCCAAACATCTATTGTCTTGTTGACCCTCTCTCTTGGTTCCTGATGGGCACAGGTGAAGGTGATCATCCTGATTGTCCCAGGAACTTTAAGAGGGGGTCAAATTGATGGACTCGCTCTCTTCCTGGTCAACCAGCAGCCGTTTTGGTTGTTGTTATGATTTACTTTATCATTCTTTCCATTTAACCTATTATTCTTTAATAAATCTCCTATTATTGTTCTCCATGTGTCGTCTCCCTTTTTGTCACCTTGTCCTGAGCCAGGCAAGCGTAACAAATTGGGTGCTCGTCCGGGAGTGAATTTGGTGAGAGCAATATTCTCTCCCTTTTCATAGTTGATATTCGGGATTGGATTGTTGGATTTGTCCAACTCTATATTGGGAGACCCGCATGGTTATTGTTTATAGTTATTGGGTTTTGGTTGGATTGGATGTAATGTATTGTTTAGTATATTTGGTACGTTGGTTTGGGTGCTGGTGACGAGGGGGAGCTGGCCGTCCGACTGTGCTGACAAGGACGTAACTCTTGGTATTGGCTGTGATCTTCGGCTGGAGTTTGGTGAGTGCTGTGTTCTATGCAAAGCAGAGAAGGATAGGTAGGGCGGGTGGTTTAGATACCATCAGAGCTATACGTGAACCCCCGTGCTAGGAGTAGAAGCGCTTAACGCTTGTTTATTGTTTTCGTTTGTTATTTTTGGTGTGTTGAACGCGGGGGCGCCACCAGGCATTTGCTTGGTGGAAGAGTTGCATGTGAACGCACTGAAGACTAGCTGAGTGGTTAGTCAGTCATTACTGAGTTAGATGCGGGGCAGCTCTTACGAAGTATGTTAGTTACTTTTCTGTTTTGTATGTGTGCACAGTTACTCGCTTTAAATGGGCTGAAGATTATGGCTGATATGGGAGTAGTTTATAGGAGGAGTTTGTAATAGGAGGGGAGATTCCCGTTTGTTAGGGTTGGTTAATATTGGTTATTTGATTATATTGAGTTATGGATGTTTTTGAGGAGTTTGTGGCAGCTCCGTCGGTCGATGGATTGTTACAGTTAACGAAGGAACAACTGTGGAAGGTTGTGGAACATTATGAGGTTAAGCTTGAGGTGGTGAAAGGCCGAGCAAAGAAACAGGACGTAGTGGAGGCTTTACAGACTACGTTAATTAATAGGGGCATACTAAAGGGTAAATTGTCTGTCCCTAAAATATCCGTTGGGGTTGCATCTGGGTCCACTGAGTTAACATTTGATCAACAGAAGGAATTGTTAGCATTACAGATGGAATCACAGACGCGAGAGCGTGAATTTCAGATGCAAGAGCGTGAATTTCAGACGCGAGAGCAGACGCGAGAGCGTGAGTTTCAGGCACAAGAGCGTGCGAGGGACAGGGAATTGGAGTTGGATAAATTAGCTCTTGAACGGGAGCGCCTTAGGTTGATTGCTGAGGGAAAGTTATCTGACGGTGGAGGTGGCGATTCGAGTAATTCTAAGAGGGATAATATGTCTGTCATGGTTAGACTGTTGCCAAAGTTTAATGAAAAAGATCCTGATGTATTCTTTTCACTGTTTGAGAGTGTTGCCGACGATAGGGACTGGTCTACTTCAGACCGCACCGCATTACTACAGAGTGTGCTTATTGGCCGAGCTCAGGAAGCTTATATTGCTCTTAATGGTAGAGAGAGGAAAGATTATGATACAGTTAAGGCCGCTATCCTTAGGGCTTATGAACTTGTTCCTGAAGCTTACAGACAGCGGTTTAGACAATGGAAGAAACATGACAAACAAACTCATGTTGAGGTTGTAAGAGAACTAACCAGCCATTTCAATCGTTGGTGCGTGGCGGTAGAGGTGAATACTCTGGAGGATCTGGCAAATTTGATTATTCTGGAACAGTTTAAAACCATTGTCCCTGATCGCATTGCCACTTACGTTAACGAACACAAGGTGAAAACAGCAGGTCAAGCCGCGGTGTTGGCAGATGAATTTGTACTGACTAATAAGAGTCAGTTTGGTGAACATCGTTTTCGTAGCGAGGGGAGCCGTAGACAAAATCCGACCGTGACTGACCTATTGGTAAATCGTACACAATTCCCTAACGAAGGTCCTGGTTATTCTGTCCCCTTTTCAAAGTCGGAGCATGGCAGTCAGAGTAGAGTAGATCCTAACTCGACATGCAATTATTGCCTTGAGAAGGGTCACTGGAAACAGGAGTGTCCTGTCCTAAAAGGAAAGAAAACCTACAGTGGGAAGGGGGGCTCTGTTAGACCGTTGGCTCTTGCAGTGCATGCTTGTGGGGCAGGAGTAAGAGTGTCTGGGGTTGCCGAGGGGTCTCCCTTTAAACCAGGGGTGATGGCATCCTCAGTATCCAGCCCACCTGCGGCTACTGAGTTGACGGGGGCATTACAGGGCTCTGCCTCCATACAGATTAGCGAGGAGGATCCTGATTTTGGCCCGTTTATTACTACAGGTTTCGTTTCTCTGGTGGGAAGCCCACAGAAAGTGCCTGTCCAGATACTTCGTGATACAGGGGCTTCAGAATCGTTTATATTGGAATCGGTTTTAACATTCTCTCAGGAGTCAAGTGTGGGGACCAGCGTTTTGATTAGAGGGATGGGGATGCAGACTTTGTCTGTCCCCTTGCATGAAATTGAGCTTTGCTCTGATCTGGTCCAGGGGGTAGTGACCATTGGTGTTCGACCCTCTCTGCCTGTGGTGGGTGTGGCAGTCATTTTAGGAAATAACCTGGCTGGAGGAAGAGTGTGGAGTGATGTGCCCCCACCTCTGGTAGTTAGTTCTGGGTTTACACGACCAACAGGACCCAACCTAAGTGTGAAGGAGTTTCCTGAGGTTTTTACTGCCTGCGCCATGACTCGTACTATGAGTTGCATGGACCCTAAAATTGATGATGGTAAAGAGTCTGATAAGTTCACTCCTGACAATTCTGTTTTTCAGTTACCAGATCTGCCGCCGTCTTTGTCTCGGAGTGAGTTGATTTTAGCCCAACAGGAGGATCCTGAGCTGAAGCTGCTGCTCAGTGGGATTCAGCCTAAGGATGAGCTGGAGAGCTCTGAAAGTGGTTGTTTTCTCTTGGAGGATGTGTTGGTTCGTCAATGGCTTCCTCATAATGATTGTTCTGTGAGTGACCCAGTTTTCCAAGCAAAATTTACTGGTCCCTACTCTGTTGAACGACAGGTGTCCGAACGGAATTATTTGATCGATACTCCTAACCGTAGAAAGTCTACACAGACCACAGTGCATGGGGTGTCTCCATCTCCGTCCACTCCTGTGGTGGCAGCAGGGGGGGAGGAGGATGTGAGTGGGCCTGGAGACGGTGTTTTGCGTCCTCGGCTTAAGACCATGAGACATTGGCTGAGTTATGTGTTATTGTTTGAGAACTGTTTGGTTTCTGTTTGGCACTGGTTTGGGCTCTGCAGCACTTTGATGTTTATGTGGGAAGGGGGGGGTCTCATCCAGTGGTTGTTTGTTCAGATCATAACCCCCTGACCTTTTTGCATACTTTGCAGAGTCCGAGCCAGCGCCTTACCAGGTGAATCAATGCTGCCGGTCTAAAACTCTTGTCCTTAATCTCTCTTTCTCTTGCTCCTCCCTCCTTAAATAGAGCTTTTCCAGGTACCAGGAATTGCTGGAGGGTGGGCAGGTTGTAGGGGAGGTTGGGATTTGACGTTTAGGCTGTGTGTGGCAGAGATCACCGTTTTTTTGTTGCAATAGACTCTTGTTATTATTTGTATTATTTGTAATCTGGGAAACAAATTAGCAGAGACCTTTTTAGTAGGCCTCTGTTTTAAGGGGGGGGATGTGACGATCCACACTGGTACCACCAGTGGGCGCCAAACATCTATTGTCTTGTTGACCCTCTCTCTTGGTTCCTGATGGGCACAGGTGAAGGTGATCATCCTGATTGTCCCAGGAACTTTAAGAGGGGGTCAAATTGATGGACTCGCTCTCTTCCTGGTCAACCAGCAGCCGTTTTGGTTGTTGTTATGATTTACTTTATCATTCTTTCCATTTAACCTATTATTCTTTAATAAATCTCCTATTATTGTTCTCCATGTGTCGTCTCCCTTTTTGTCACCTTGTCCTGAGCCAGGCAAGCGTAACAAGGTTGTAGAGCATCGTTTCTCAACGGGGGCGGTACCGCCCCCCCGGGGGCGTTCAGACAACATCGGGGGGTGCTGGAACCAATATTTTTTAAAGGGGGGCGTTGAGGTGTTCTTGGGGGGCGTTCACGCATAAAGTATTTTTCTCATGAAAAACAGCTGTGTTATTACGGGCACATTCGTAAATGCACGAACGGTCAGTTCGCTCGGACAAACCGTGTTTTCAGTCAGAGTGCCCATCTCTGAGCGCTCCCAGAGCGCAGTGTTCTGAACTTGGCCGGGCTCTGTGACGCAGACACACGTAGCGCAGCGCCCCAAAAAATAAAAGTGAGTGTGTCATCAAGAAGATGGAGAAGCTAAAAACTCAGCTAGCAAAGGCAGAGCTTTTGATCGTTTCCAATGTGTCTGGGTAAGCTGCATTGTAGAAGAATCTTTACAGTTCATGTACAGTGCAGAAATTGCAATACTATGCTACGATAGAAAGAACCCCGGTTCATCCCATCTGTAACATCATGTTGACCAATGCCCAACTTCTATGAGTGTTTTCCTTGTAGGCTATGCTTGAGTGACATATGTTTCAGTTTGTGGGCTCATTGTAATTGTTGCGTTCGCTTCGTTCGCTTCCTTTCAATACAGCTTATTTAATTTAGTTAAAATGAGTGCTAATACCATACCACCATACCAGAACATCACAGCAGGAACAATCTCAAAAAAGCGATCGTAACAAACCAGTCCTGAAAGTTCTCTGTCACTTACCAATAATCGAACCTAGAGAAATCAGCTACGAATGTCCCCTCCCCTCGCAGGTTCATCACAGTATATTACATAAATGTATTACTGTTAAGTGTTGTTGTGGATGTTATCCCTAGTGCCATTCTGAGGTTAGCATTGCGATGTGTTTGCAAACTAAAATATACGATCGCTTTATTGTGATATGTTGCTCCTCTTGTGATGTCCTGGAAACGAACGCATCAGCTGCAGCGTCTTTTGTATTGATCAGCTGTCAGCGGTGTTATTACGGGTACGTTCGTAAATGCACGAACGGTCAGTTCGCTCGGACAAAACCGTGTTTTCTGTCAGAGCACCCATCTCTGAGCGCTCCCAGAGCGCAGAGCTCTGAACTTTGGAACTTTGTTATGTTTTGATATGTTTTGATATGAGAAATTCTAGCGTTTGCCGCCATATTGTGACACACACACCCCCCCCCCCCCAAAGTCCAATCAAAAATGAATAAATATTAGCATCATAAAACAGCAATTTGGAGAAATGCAACACCAGCACACTTAAAAAAAACTAACAATGTTAGTTGTAATGTACAGTTCTGCAGCCTACTGTTTGTTCTGCATCGGACATGTGTGAAATTGCTGCTGTTCCGTAGCAGTCTGTTTGTATTCTCTGATGTTGTCTGAGTTTGTTTAACACTCAGAAACAGCATTTTTATTCACATTCACATGGCTTTTCTGCTCTCTGGTAAACTAATGATAATGATATTCCAACTGCCCAGTTAAATCCAATCTATTATTTGGCATTCAGTGACGTGCTTTTTAAATTATATAACACAGAATATTAGTCAACATTAATATTTAGGGAAGAAAATAAGCCTACTTTTTTTGATGGGGGGGGCGGTAAGAGGCCTGGATAATGGACAGGGGGGCGCTGGCCCAAAAAAGGTTGAGAACCACTGTTGTAGAGGATGGGGCTTAGCACGCAGCCCTGGGGGGACCCAGTGCTGAGTCTGAGGGCTGTGGAGGTGTGGGAGCCCACCCGCACCCTCTGGGGGCGGTCGTACAGGAAGTCCTTGATCCATGCACAGATGGAGTGTGATAGTCCCAGGTCTAGTAGTTTGGTCACTAGCCTGTCTGGAAGGATGGTGTTGAAGGCAGAGCTGAAGTCCACAAAGAGCAGTCTCGCTTAGCTGTTTCCCCTCTCCAGGTGGGATAGAGTGGCGTGGAGAGTCGTCGCGATGGCGTCCTCTGTGGACCTGTGGGCTCTGTAGGCGAACTGGTATGGATCCAGGTTGGGCGGGAGGCTTGTGACTATGTGGGCCCGGACCAGTTTCTCGAAGCACTTTAAAGGGGTTAAAGGGGAACACTAGAACAGCCGTGCCTTTTTTACCTACTATTAGAGCCGCCTCGGTGTGTGTGTGTGTGTGTATGTCCCCCCTCACCTTCATTACGTGGGGGTTGGTGTGTGTTTGTGTGCCCCCCCCCCCCTCACCTTCATGTCGTGTGTGTGTATTTGACCTCCTCACCTTCATGACGTGGGGGTGTGTGTGTGTGTGTGTGTGTGTGTGTACCTTCATGACGTGTGTGTGTGTACCTTCATGACGTGTGTGTGTGTGTGTGTGTGTGTACCTTCATGACGTGTGTGTGTGTACCTTCATGACGTGTGTGTGTGTGTGTGTGTACCTTCATGACCTGTGTGTGTGTACCTTCATGACGTGTGTGTGTGTGTGTGTGTGGTGTGTGTGTGTGTGTGTGTGTGTGTGTGTACCTTCATGACGTGTGTGTGTGTGTGTGTGTGTACCTTCATGACGTGTGTGTGTGTGTGTGACGTGTGTGTGTGTGTGTACCTTCATGACGTGTGTGTGTGTACCTTCATGACGTGTGTGTGTGTGTGTGTGTGTACCTTCATGACGTGTGTGTGTGTGTGTGTGTGTGTGTACCTTCATGACGTGTGTGTGTGTGTGTGTGTGTACCTTCATGACGTGTGTGTGTGTGTGTACCTTCATGACGTGTGTGTGTGTGTGTGTACCTTCATGACGTGTGTGTGTGTGTGTGTACCTTCATGACGTGTGTGTGTGTGTGTGTGTACCTTCATGACGTGTGTGTGTGTGTGTGTACCTTCATGACGTGTGTGTGTGTGTGTGTGTGTGTGTGTGTGTGTGTGTGTGTGTACCTTCATGACGTGTGTGTGTGTGTGTGTGTGTGTGTGTGTGTACCTTCATGACGTGGGGGTCAGTGCAGGCGGCGGAGCACTGGGCCTCACTGATGAGGTTGGGCTCAGAGTTGGTGGAGCAGAGACACTCCCTGCTGGCCCCCAGGCCGCCGTAGCGCTGGGCGTGGCCGAAGCACACGCTGTTGCACTGCTCCCGCGAGAAGTTCCCCGGCGTGGACGACGAGAAGATCACCAGCTCGCTGGCCCCGTTGCCCCCGGAGACGCCCCCGCCGCCACCGGAAATTCCACCACCGCCGACAACGCCACCACCGCCACCGCCGTTGTTGTTGTTGTTGTGGGCGGAGCTGTGGGCGGAGCTGTGGGCGGAGTTGTGGGCGGAGTCCTCGAGGCAGGCGGCGTAGTTCAGACCTGGGGGGGAGGGGGAGGGAGAGAGCAGGGGGAGGAGCAGGGGAGAGGGGGAGGAGATGAGAAAAATCTGGAATTGGATGGAAAAAAAGCTCAGCTTTCCACTAGAATCAGTTTAGAGTTCAGTTAGAGTTTGTGTGTGTGTGTGTGTGTGTGTGTGTGCGTGTGTATGTGAGTGTATATATGTGTGTCTCTGTGTGTGTATGTGTGTGCACACGTGCGTGCGTGTGTGTGTATATGTGTGCGTGTCTGTGTGTGTATGTGTGTATGTGTATGTCTCTCTCTGTGTGTGTGTGTGTGTGTGTGTGTGTGTGTGTGTGTGTGTGTGTCTCTCAGTGTGTGTGTGTGTTTGTGTATGTGTGTGTGTGTGTGTGTGTGTGTGTGTCCCACCACAGGTGTCCAGGCTGACGTTGAGCAGCGGTTGGTGTCTCAGGTCAGGTGGTTGGTGACAGAGCAGCGCATTGGACCGCCGGACAAGCCCCGCCTTCTCCTTCAGCCAGTTGACCAATGGGAGCAGCTTACAGTCACACACAAACGGGTTACCGCTCAGGTCACTGTATGGAGGAGGGGGAGAGGAGGGGGAGAGAGAGAGGGGGAGAGAGGGGGAGAGGAGAGAGAGGGAGAGGGTGAGAGGAGAGAGAGGAGGGGGTGAGAGGAGGGAGGGGGGGAGAGGAGAGGAAAGGGGGGAGAGGAGAGAGAGGGAGAGGGTGAGAGGAGAGAGAGGAGGGGGGGAGAGGAGAGGGAGAGGGGGAGAGGAGAGAGAGAGGGAGAGAGGAGAGAGAGGAGGGGGTGAGAGGAGGGAGGGGGGGAGAGGAGAGGAAAGGGGGGAGAGGAGAGAGAGGGAGAGGGTGAGAGGAGAGAGAGGAGGGGGGAGAGGAGAGGGAGAGGGGGAGAGGAGAGAGAGAGGGAGAGGAGGGGGTGAGGGGAGGGAGGGGGGAGAGGAGAGGGAGAGGGGGGAAGGGGAGATACAGAAGAGGTGGTGGAGAAGAAAAAAAAGTGATTGAAGAGAGACAGGTGGGAAAGTAAAAATAGAGAGAGGGCGGTAAAGGGTTAGGGTCGGAGAGGAGAGAGGGATGAGAGGAGGAGAGGAGGGGGAGGTGAGAGGAGAGAGGAGGAGAGGAGGGAGGGTGAGAGGAGAGAGGGATGAGAGGAGAGAGGGATGAGAGGAGAGAGGGATGAGAGGAGAGAGGGATGAGAGGAGGAGAGGAGGGGGAGGTGAGAGGAGAGAGGAGGAGAGGAGGGAGGGTGAGAGGAGAGAGGGATGAGAGGAGGAGAGGAGGGAGGGTGAGAGGAGAGAGGAGGAGAGGAGGGAGGGATGAGAGGAGAGAGGGATGAGAGGAGGAGAGGAGGGGGAGGTGAGAGGAGAGAGGAGGAGAGGAGGGAGGGTGAGAGGAGAGAGGGATGAGAGGAGGAGAGGAGGGGGAGGTGAGAGGAGAGAGGAGGAGAGGAGGGAGGGTGAGAGGAGAGAGGGATGAGAGGAGGAGAGGAGGGAGGGTGAGAGGAGAGAGGAGGAGAGGAGGGAGGGATGAGAGGAGAGAGGGATGAGAGGAGGAGTAACAGTGGTGTTCTTATGCGTGGGTGTCAGATGGGACATAAACATCTGGGAAATAACAATGAGATCACACACATTCACAGACACACACACACACACACACACACACACACACACACACAGACACTGTGTATGTCTGTCTGTCCGTGGCTGTTTACTCTATCTAGATTTACAACAGGGGAGGCCGGCGGAGGTAGAAATCGGAGGCCGTGCTTGTTGTAATCCACGGAACACACACACACACACACACACACACACACACACACACGTTACCATGGTGATACCATTCCTCATTACACATAAAACATGTTTGTGGTTAAACAACCACTACTAGTACACTGCTGTGTGTGTGTGTGTGTGTGTGTGTGTGTGTGTGTGTGTGTGTGTGTGTGGTGTCCTCCCTGTAGGATGACATCATGTTCTGAGCAGAGGAAATACCTCATTCATAAAAAAAAGAACTACTGAGGCTTATGTAACCCTGTGTGTGTGTGTGTGTGTGTGTGTGTGTGTGTGTGTGTGCGTGCGTGTGTGTGTGCGGTGTGTGTGTGTGTGTGTGTGTGTGTTGTGTGTGTGTGTGTGCGGTGTGCGTGTGTGCGTGTGCGTGCGTGAGTGTGTGTGTGTGTGTGCGTGGTGTACGTGTGTGTGTGTGTGTGTATGTGTGTGTATATGTGTGTGTGTGTCCATACTCACATGTCAGTTAAATTATAACATATCCTCTCTTCTATGGTAGTGATTTGGTTGTTGCTCAGATTTCTGAAAGAAAGAAAAGACACACACACACACACACGTGATGACAATCATATCACTGTGACAACAGCATCATCCCTCTCACCTCTACCATTTTATCCTTGATTCATTCCCCTCTTCATCCCTCCCTTTCTCCCTCCCTCCCTCCCGCTGTCTCTCCCTCTCTCTCTCCCTCCCTCCCTCCCTCTGTCTCTCCCTCTCTCTCTCTCCCTCCCTCCCTCCCTCTGTCTCTCCCTCTCTCTCTCTCCCTCCCTCCCTCCCTCTGTCTCTCCCTCTCTCTCTCTCTCCCTCCCTCCCTCCCTCCCTCGGTCTCTCTCCCTCTCTCTCCCTCCCTCCCTCCCTCTCTCCCTCCCTCCCTCTGTCTCTCCCTCTCTCTCTCTCCCCCTCACTCCCTCCCTCCTCTCCCCTCTGTCACTCACTCCCCTCCCTCACTCCCACCCTCCCCTCCCTCCCTCAGCCAGTATAATGGGTCCGTTGTGTGGTGGGTTTGGAAGGAACTGATGGAAACCACTGGAACCTTCTACCCTGTACACACACACACACACACACACACATCGCACGCCCGCACACACACACTCGCACACTCACACACACGCACACACACACACACACGCACACACACACACACGCACACAGTTCTGCCTTTACTGGATTGGGAGGAAAGGGGGATGAGAGAGGAGGAGGGGAAGAGTGGGAAATGAGAGGGGGATGGCGAAGGGATGGAGAGTGTTTGGTGGCTCAGGGGAGACATGGAGGAGGGGTGAGAGAGGGAGGAGGAGGGGTGAGAGAGGGAGGAGGAGGGGTGAGAGAGGGAGGGAGGAGGGGTGAGAGAGGGAGGAGGAGGAGGGGTGAGAGAGGGAGGAGGAGGGGTGAGAGAGGGAGGAGGAGGGGTGAGAGAGGGAGGAGGAGGAGGGGTGAGAGAGGGAGGAGGAGGGGTGAGAGCACTGGTGTGTGAGAAGAACCTTCACGGTGAAAAGAGAGGGATGGAGGGATGGAAGGAGAGAGAGAGGGATGGAGGGAAGTCTGGAG
>NW_027662717.1:0-7500 GCF_963989245.1 Nansenia antarctica | reverse complement strand
CTGTTTGCACCAATCTACCACAGCAAAGTCCTTGTATGAGAAAACCTACTTGGCGAATAAAGTCATTCAGATTCTGATTCTGATTCTGATTCTGATTCTGATTCTGATTCTGATTCTGATTGTGGTTTAGGCCAGGATACACTGGGCCGGTCTGTTCTGTGATGGATAGCGTTCACTTCCCACTGTTTACGGTTCTGCAACCTCTACGTCCAAGTGTAGAAGGCCAGGGTAGAAGGTGTAGAAGGCCAGGTGTAGAAGGTTGTAGAAGACCAGGGTAGAAGGTGTAGAGGGCCAGGGTAGAAGGTTGTAGAAGGCCAGGGTAGAAGGTTGTAGAAGACCAGGGTAGAAGGTTGGTAGAAGGCCAGGGTAGAAGGTTGTAGAAGGCCAGGGTAGAGGGTTGTAGAGGGCCAGGGTAGAAGGTTGTAGAAGGCCAGGGTAGAAGGTTGTAGAAGACCAGGGTAGAAGGTTGTAGAAGGCCAGGGTAGAATGTTGTAGAAGGCCAGGGTAGAAGGTGTAGAAGGCCAAGGGTAGAGGGTTGTAGAAGACCAGGGTAGAAGGTTGTAGAGGGCCAGGGTAGAAGGTTGTAGAAGGCCAGGGTAGAAGGTTGTAGAAGGCCAGGGTAGAAGGTTGTAGAGGGCCAGGGTAGAAGGTTGTAGAAGGCCAGGGTAGAAGGTTGTAGAGGGCCAGGGTAGAAGGTTGTAGAAGACCAGGGTAGAAGGTTATAGAAGGCCAGGGTAGAAGGTTGTAGAAGGCCAGGGTAGAAGGTTGTAGAAGGCCAGGGTAGAAGGTTGTAGAAGACCAGGGTAGAAGGTGTAGAAGGCCAGGGTAGAAGGGTGTAGAAGGCCAGGGTAGAAGGTGTAGAAGGCCAGGGTAGAAGTTGTAGAAGACCAGGGTAGGGATGCTCCGATTTATCGGCCACCGATTTAAATCGGCCGATTTCACTCCAAATGACTCGATCGGTGATCGGCAAAAATGGCCGATCGCAAAAACCGATCTTTTTTTTTTTTTTTTTTTTTCCTGGGGAAGACAGATAACTGAACAGAAAACATAGGAGGACGTAACAGTATGTAAACCATGAAGGCCACGTTTATGATGTCTTTTATACAGCCATATCGACTGACTTGGGCTTCAGGCCCTAACTGGGTGATAGGCCAGACCTTTACTATGCCATAAAAATGGGTCTGCGTTTTCTTGGTGCCTAATGGATCAAAACTTTTGTCTAAAAAGCAAAAAATATTTAGGCTATCCAGTCAGTTATGTATTTTAAAAAAAATCGGTATCGGTATCGGTATCGGTTGATCTTGAGGAAACAAATCGGTGATCGGTATCGGCCCCAAAAATCCAGATCGGAGCATCCCTAGACCAGGGTAGAAGGTTGTAGAAGGCCAGGGTAGAAGGTTGTAGAAGACCAGGGTAGAAGGTTGTAGAAGACCAGGGTAGAGGGGTGTAGAAGACCAGGGTAGAAGGTTGTAGAAGGCCAGGGTAGAAGGTTGTAGAGGGCCAGGGTAGAAGGTTGTAGAAGGCCAGGGTAGAGGGTGTAGGAGGGCCAGGGTAGAAGGTTGTAGAAGACCAGGGTAGAAGGTGTAGAAGGCCAGGTAGAAGACCAGGGTAGAAGGTGTAGAAGGCCAGGGTAGAAGGTTGTAGAAGACCAGGGTAGAAGGGTTGTAGAAGACCAGGGTAGAAGGTTGTAGAGGGCCAGGGTAGAAGGTTGTAGAAGACCAGGGTAGAAGGTTGTAGAGGGCCAGGGTAGAAGGTTGTAGAGGGCCAGGGTAGAAGGTTGTAGAAGGCCAGGGTAGAGGGGTGTAGAAGGCCAGGGTAGAAGGTTGTAGAGGGCCAGGGTAGAAGGTTGTAGAGGGCCAGGGTAGAAGGTTGTAGAAGGCCAGGGTAGAAGGTTGTAGAAGGCCAGGGTAGAAGGTTGTAGAAGGCCAGGGTAGAAGGTTGTAGAAGGCCAGGGTAGAAGGTTGTAGAAGACCAGGGTAGAAGGTTGTAGAAGGCCAGGGTAGAAGGTTGTAGAAGACCAGGGTAGAAGGTTATAGAAGACCAGGGTAGAAGGTTGTAGAAGGCCAGGGTAGAAGGTGTAGAAGGCCAGGGTAGAAGGTTATAGAAGGCCAGGGTAGAAGGTTATAGAAGGCCAGGGTAGAAGGTGTAGAGGGCCAGGGTAGAGGGTTGTAGAAGGCCAGGGTAGAAGGTTGTAGAAGGCCAGGGTAGAAGGTTGTAGAAGGCCAGGGTAGAAGGTTGTAGAAGGCCAGGGTAGAAGGTTGTAGAAGGCCAGGGTAGAAGGTTGTAGAAGGCCAGGGTAGAAGGTTATAGAAGGCCAGGGTAGAAGGTTGTAGAAGGTCAGGGTAGAAGGTTGTAGAAGGCCAGGGTAGAAGGTTATAGAAGGCCAGGGTAGAAGGTTGTAGAAGGCCAGGGTAGAAGGTTGTAGAAGGCCAGGGTAGAAGGTTGTAGAGGGCCAGGGTAGAAGGTTGTAGAAGGCCAGGGTAGAAGGTTGTAGAAGGCCAGGGTAGAAGGTTGTAGAAGGCCAGGGTAGAAGGTTATAGAAGGCCAGGGTAGAAGGTTGTAGAAGGTCAGGGTAGAAGGTTGTAGAAGGCCAGGGTAGAAGGTTATAGAAGGCCAGGGTAGAAGGTTGTAGAAGGCCAGGGTAGAAGGTTGTAGAAGGCCAGGGTAGAAGGTTGTAGAGGGCCAGGGTAGAAGGTTGTAGAAGGCCAGGGTAGAAGGTTGTAGAAGGCCAGGGTAGAAGGTTGTAGAAGGCCAGGGTAGAAGGTTGTAGAAGGCCAGGGTAGAAGGTTGTAGAGGGCCAGGGTAGAAGGTTGTAGAGGGCCAGGGTAGAAGGTTGTAGAAGGCCAGGGTAGAAGGTTATAGAGGGCCAGGGTAGAAGGGTGTAGAAGGCCAGGGTAGAAGGTTGTAGAAGGCCAGGGTAGAAGGTTGTAGAAGGCCAGGGTAGAAGGTTGTAGAAGACCAGGGTAGAGGGTTGTAGAGGGCCAGGGTAGAAGGTTGTAGAGGGCCAGGGTAGAAGGTTATAGAGGGCCAGGGTAGAAGGGTGTAGAAGACCAGGGTAGAGGGTTGTAGAGGGCCAGGGTAGAAGGTTGTAGAGGGCCAGGGTAGAAGGTTGTAGAAGGCCAGGGTAGAAGGTTGTAGAGGGCCAGGGTAGAAGGTTGTAGAAGGCCAGGGTAGAAGGTTGTAGAAGGCCAGGGTAGAAGGTTATAGAAGGCCAGGGTAGAAGGTTGTAGAAGGCCAGGGTAGAAGGTTGTAGAAGACCAGGGTAGAAGGTTATAGAAGGCCAGGGTAGAAGGTGTAGAAGGCCAGGGTAGAGGGTTGTAGAAGGCCAGGGTAGAAGGTTGTAGAAGGCCAGGGTAGAAGGTTGTAGAAGGCCAGGGTAGAAGGTTGTAGAAGGCCAGGGTAGAAGGTTGTAGAAGGCCAGGGTAGAAGGTTGTAGAAGGCCAGGGTAGAAGGTTGTAGAAGGCCAGGGTAGAAGGTTGTAGAAGGCCAGGGTAGAAGGCCAGGGTAGAAGGTTGTAGAAGGCCAGGGTAGAAGGTTGTAGAAGGCCAGGGTAGAAGGTTGTAGAAGGCCAGGGTAGAAGGTTGTAGAAGGCCAGGGTAGAAGGTTGTAGAAGGCCAGGGTAGAAGGTTGTAGAAGGCCAGGGTAGAAGGTTGTAGAAGACCAGGGTAGAAGGTTGTAGAAGACCAGGGTAGAGGGTTGTAGAAGGCCAGGGTAGAAGGTTGTAGAAGACCAGGGTAGAAGGTTGTAGAAGACCAGGGTAGAAGGTTGTAGAAGACCAGGGTAGAAGGTTGTAGAAGGCCAGGGTAGAAGGTGTAGAAGACCAGGGTAGAAGGGTGTAGAAGACCAGGGTAGAAGGTTGTAGAAGGCCAGGGTAGAAGGCCAGGGTAGAAGGTTGTAGAAGGCCAGGGTAGAAGGTTATAGAAGGCCAGGGTAGAGGGTTATAGAAGGCCAGGGTAGAGGGGTGTAGAAGGCCAGGGTAGAAGGTTGTTTTCCACGGTTTTGTTTATGTCGGGGTCTACCCAGCGGGGGGTTGGGGGGGGCTGCTTGTGTGTGTGTGGCTGAGGTGGCCGTGTATACAGTATACAGTAAATACAGTGGGGGAAATAAGTATTGAACACATGTAAATGTATTTCCAATGAGCCTATGACTTTGGTATTAACTCAAACAATCCAGACAAAAAATCTAAAACATTAAAGTCCATATGTGAATAAAGTTATGTGTAATAAAGTGGAATGAAACAGGAAAAAAAGTATTGAACACACTGACTAAAATGAATTCAATACTTAGTGGAGAAGCCTTTGTTTGTAGTGACAGAGCTTCAAGGCGCTTTCTGTATGAAGTAACTCATCTAAAGTATTCAGGTGTGATTTTGGCCCATTCCTCTACACAGATTGTCTTTATGTCTTGAAGATTGCGGGGGGCCCTCTTGTGAATCTGGATCTTCAGATGCTTCCACAAATGTTCAATTGGGTTTAAGTCAGGTGATTGACTGGGCCATTCCAACAAGTTGATTTTCTTTCTCTGAAACCAATTTTAAGTTTCCTTTGCTGTATGCTTCGGATCGTTGTCCTGCTGGAAGGTCCACCCACGTCTCATCCTCCGCATCCTGAGCAGGCTGGGGGGGGGGGGGCGGCTGAGCAGTCTCTCTCTCTCTCTCTCTCTCTCTTCTCTCTCTCTCTCTTCTCTCTCTCTCTTCTCTCTCTCTCTCGCTCTCTTCTCCTCTCTCTCTCTCTCGCTCTCTTCTCTCTCTCCTCTCTCTCTCTCGCTCTCTGTCTGTCTCTCGCTTTCTTCTCTCTCTCTCACCCTTCTCTCTCTCCTCTCTCTCTCTCGCTCTCTGTCTGTCTCTCTCTCTCCTCTCTCTCTTCTCTCTCTCTCTCCTCTCTCTCTTCTCTCTCTCTCTCTCTCTCTCTCTCCTCTCTCTCTCTCTCCTCTCTCTCTTCTCTCTCTCTCCCTTCTCTCTCTCTCTCTCTCCTCTCTCTCTTCTCTCTCTCTTGCTCTTGTCTGTCTCTCTCTCTCTCTCTCTCCTCTGGGAGTTATCAGCTGTTCTTCACCCATGTTCCTTACTCATACATGTCAATTAGCAGTGATTCATTATATTAGACCCTGCTGACAGTTATAATATGAGCCAGACATGACGTGTGTGTGTGTGTGTGTGTGTGTTTCTCTGTGTGTGGCACAGGCCTGCAGCATATTACAGTAATGATTTACTGTACCGGCCCACCCGCTCTTTCCCTTCCCTCCATCCCTCCCCTCCATCCCTCCATCCCTCCTTCCCTCCCCTCCATCCCTCCATCCCTCCTTCCCTCCCCTCCATCCCTCCTTCCCTCCCCTCCATCTCTCCATCCCTCCATCCCTCCTTCCCTCCCCTCCATCCCTCCATCCCTCCATCCCTCCTTCCCTCCCCTCCATCCCTCCATCCCTCCTTCCCTCCCCTCCATCCCTCCATCCCTCTACTCCATCCCTCCATCCCTCCATCCCTCCATCCCTCCATCCCTCCTTCCCTCCCCTCCATCCCTCCATCCCTCCATCCCACCATCCCTCCTTCCCTCCCCTCCATCCCTCCATCCCTCCTTCCCTTCCCTCCATCCCTCTTTCCCTCCCCTCCATCCCTCCTTCCCTCCCCTCCATCCCTCCATCCCTCCTTCCCTCCCCTCCATCCCTACATCCCTCCTTCCTAGATCCCTCTGTGTGTGTGTGTGTGTGTGTGTGTGTGTGTGTGTGTGTGTGCGTGTGTGTGTGAGTGTGTGCGTGTGTGCGTGTGTGTGTGTGTGTGCCAAATTGACGTCGTTAACTCTGCCGTACTTACTGTCAGATGAAGCGCGGTGGAAGAGTTACTCATCATGATGACTCTCTAACAACCTGCTCTCTGTGTCCCTCTCTCCTCCCTCCCTCCTCTCCTCCCTCCCTCCTCTCCTTCCTCCCTCCTTCCTCCTTCCTCTCTCCTTCCTCTCTCCTCCCTCCCTCCTCTCTCCTCCCTCCCTCCCTCTCTCCTCCCTCCCTCCTCCCTCTCTCCTTCCTCTCTCCTTCCTCTCTCCTCCCTCCCTCCTCTCTCCTTCCTCTCTCCTTCCTCCCTCTCTCCTCCCTCCCTCCTCTCTCCTCCCTCCCTCCTCTCTCCTCCCTCCCTCCTCCCTCTCTCCTTCCTCTCTCCTTCCTCTCTCCTCCCTCCCTCCTCTCTCCTTCCTCTCTCCTTCCTCCCTCTCTCCTTCCTCCCTCCTCCCTCCTCTCTCCTTCCTCCCTCCTTCCTCCCTCTCTCCTTCCTCCCTCCTCCCTCCTCTCTCCTTCCTCCCTCCTCCCTCCTCTCTCCTTCCTCTCTCCTCTCTCCTTCCTCTCTCCTCCCTCCTTCCTCTCTCCTTCCTCCCTCCTTCCTCCCTCCCTCCTTCCTCTCTCCTCCCTTCTTCCTCCCTCCTTCCTCTCTCCTTCCTCCCTCCTCCCTCCTCTCTCCTTCCTCCCTCCTCCCTCCTCTCTCCTTCCTCTCTCCTCTCTCCTCTCTCCTTCCTCTCTCCTCCCTCCTTCCTCTCTCCTCCCTTCTTCCTCCCTCCTTCCTCTCTCTATCTTCCTTCTTCCCTCCTTCCTCCTTCCTCTCTACTCCCTCTCTCCTCTCTCCTTCCTCCCTCCTCCCTCCCTCCTTCCTCCCTCCTTCCTCTCTCCTCCCTCCCTCCTTCCTCCCTCCTTCCTCTCTCCTCCCTCCCTCCTTCCTCCCTCCCTCCTTCCTCTCTCCTTCCTCCCTCCTTCCTTCCTCTCTCCTTCCTCTCTCCTTCCTCCCTCCTTCCTCTCTCCTTCCTCTCTCCTCCCTCCCTCCTTCCTCCCTCCTTCCTTCCTCCCTCCTCCCTCCCTCCTTCCTCCCTCCCTCCCTCCTTCCTTCCTCCCTCCTCCCTCCCTCCTTCCTCCCTCCTTCCTTCCTCCCTCCTCCCTCCCTCCTTCCTCCCTCCCTCCTTCCTTCCTCTCCTAACAAAACAAACAACTACATCTTCCACTTGTTATGTTCTTTGTCCCAACGGCCTTCTGATTCTGCAACATCGGGTTTATTATTATTATTTTCTCACTCAGGTTGCCCCCGGCGATGCGAGTAGTATTGAGTCATTCTCACTCTTGGTTAAAAATAACCTCAAACCTCGAAACACAGACAGACAGACAGAGGGCTAATATTAAACAGCAGCGGAGAAGAAAAGGCCTTATGAAACAGTAATAAAAAAGGCTGTTATGACTTATGATCACCATGTTTCCATCAGGACTGATGCAAGCTCTGATCAGTGTTGCCAGATTGGGCTTTTTTTCCCGCCCTAATTGGGCTACTTTTGATCAAACTGGACGGGAAAAAAAGGCATTTGGGCGGTCGGGCTGGATAAGTAGCATTTGGGCGCTTTTTTGGTGGATTCAGCGGGTTTTTTAGACTGTGGTTGGGCTGGAAATTGTCAATCCCATCTGGCAACCCTGGCTCTGATGCGTTGCACATGGCTGGTACGTACCGGGGCATAAATCCCGCCACACGCTCCAGAACCA